>NC_053203.1:606060-909090 GCF_905163445.1 Pararge aegeria
AACCTTCTAAACTTAGGAGTTAGGTTGTAATGCGCTTGGCATTGGTGCAATTGTAGATTCCTAAGGCAATTTGGCAAACAACGCTGACATGAAGTTACAAAGGCGTTCCGCGGTTATAATTTATTTTGTTCTGTCCTACTGGAATTTGTGACTAATTTGTTTGCTGAAATTCGTTATAATATTATTTTCATAACGATATTTAGTTGCGGGTAACAAATCAGGGATATGGAGATCTGTAAAATAAACATTTCTCAATGAGGTCCAAAGCAGAAGCAATGGCAGGATTACGTCCAGAAGTAGACGTTCCTTTGTTAACTTGATGTTTATGAAAGATAATATAATTATTATCTGCAAAAATTGTTATGACTATACTAAATTTTTTTATTGTTTATTGTGAATAAGTTTTAGAAGGATAATAAACATAGAGTTGACCATAGATCTTTTGGCAGTGCAGAGGGTTTTAATGGACTTAAAAACTTACTGAGAGTACCAGAAAGTCGTTGTCTAAAAGACCACTGGAAATACTGGATTTATATTATGGAATACTGAAAATAGTACAAGTACAGCTTTTCTGACAGAGCTCGTCCGGAAAGTGCAACGACCATATGCTTATTGCTGCGGGTAGGCAGCATTACTGCAATGCTGTGTTCCGGTCAGATTGATGAAGACGTCAGTGCGGCACGATGCAGGACATGTTCTTTGCATGCCCTGCGAAGTGTGCTCAGTTGCACAGTATTGCTGAGTTTATAGGAGGCTTGGTCCGTCAATTATTACTATGAAAATACGTTTTTGGAGCCGTTACAAGTTTAAAATTTTTATCAATTGTTAAAAAGTTACATACAACTTGAATGCCTTCAAGGCAGAGTGAATAGGCATTTTCTAGGCAAGCGCGCCCCAACTTAGACCGCATAATTGCTATCTCCATAATGTTCTCAAGGGCGTGTGTCTAAAGTCTACCAATCCACACTTGGCTAGCGTAGAACTAAGGCCTAAGCCCATGGAGACCTGACCCTGTAATTTTTTGAAAAGTTTAGTTGTATGTCTCCTAAATACATTATAAGATCTATAAAAAAACTCAATGGGACCTTTTCGGAATAAACCCTTTTGGAACAAAAAAGAATGCGGCATGTCCGTCTATCAGGCATGATTATTGTCAAGCCTATCAAGTATAAAAAAAGTAGACCTGACCCTTCAATATAAGTGTATAAGAGTGCCACAATGTTTTCGTAGCGTTCCGTTAATGGAAGCCTTCACATTAATGAACACCCTGAGCGCTTATAGATGGACAGGAACACAGGAAACTGGTTTATTTTTAAAAAGGAAAACTAAACAAAAGTTCCGGACACAGAGCTAAGTTAATTTAATATAATTCAATTAAGGCTCATTAATATACCTAAAACGAAATACAATAAAAAAACGTTATTGACAAAAAGTTACAGCCTCTGTTTTGACGACGCTTTGACGTTGGTATACAGACTAGGAGAACTGTATTGCAAAGTCCATCGCTTGCCACAGAAACGAACAATTCATTTAAACAAAAAAGGATTGTGTTAAGTGTGCAATTAAAGCAATTAATTAATTACTATGCCAGCTTTAAGTTTATCTGTGGTGTCATTTAGACTAACCAGTATGGAATTTGTTTTTTGGCCTGTTTAGTTGTGCAGTTCCTAAGGTAAACTTGGATATGAACTATGTTTAATATTCTACTTAGAGCTAAATACCCAAGGCTTGCGGCAAAAGCGGTTTTTATGGTTGTCAGATCTACTTTAATTTTTAACACCATCCGGCGCGTGTTCGATAACGCTTGGTTATGCTAAGGCATGTCTAGGATAAGTCTATTCACTCTTAAAGATACCCAGGATGTAAGAATTAGGAAACACAGAACTCGGAAAGGCGTTCCAAACCCCAGCCATGCAAATCGTTGCATGCGAGTTTTTGAGATATTGACAACATAAGGATGAAATCCCGACTGATGCCTTGCAGTACGATGGTAGAATGGTGTAGAGGGTCGGTCGAGATCGAATAATTTCTGAGAACAGTCTCTAAAGTATAAATAATAAGTAACCCCTAAATAAGACGTGTTTTTCTTTAAAACCTCAATAAAGCCATTTTAGTATTCAATTCACACAAGATGCGTTTAAAAATAGTCTAGTTATAATGACATAATCTTTATTAAACAAGACTTACAAGAAACGGACCTAAATTAGTGATATCTGCATATCGTCTGAGAAATCCTTTGTGGGGATGGGTATATGCTTTCATAACATGATACCGCAGGTAATATTAGATCTACCTTTACCTAAGTTTGAACTATATATTAAAACACATTTAACCAATCGTGGTTACCACACGATTAATGAATTCCTTAACGACAATGCTGTTTGGAAACAGTGGCCTGCTTCCAACTCTCAACTCTCAATTCGCTCTCAACTCTCACAAAACAGAAAAATTCTAAAGATTGTTAAACTATAAAATGGTGTTGGAAAAGAGCAATCTGCTGAGTTTCTTACTGGCTCTTCTCAGTTGAATCTACCTTCCAAGCCTGACTTGACGTGTGTAAAGTGCTTATAAACTAGACCTAATTGAAATAAATTGATTTTGAATTTAAATTTTTTATTTTTTATTGATATAAGAGTGGTGTTAAGTGTATAAGTTTACATACATATAAAAACGTAAATGCATGTTTAGCGGCCGAGTGGCGTAGAGTCCTATTTTTTGTCCAAGGCAGTAGGTTCGATTTTCACAACTGGAAAAAAATTGGTTGCCTGTAAAGTCGGTATACGGGCGAAAGTTTTACGTGACAACGACTTTGAGTGGTAAAATAATTTTAATGTGAATATTCATTCGTATAGTAGGAAGAAGGATGAAATAATAGTAACAATTTAAAACATTTATTTATACAAAGAATTATATTTAAAACATTAATTTATACAAAGAATCTCGCACTGAATTTCATATTAACAAAATTTTATTTTTACCTTTACACATACATACGTATTTATATACAAATATACATACAATAACTTGCAATACATTTGCGTACAATGAAACAGCGTTTACTACAAAGGGACGCGTGCCTTTCACTTTTTATGTCTGTCTCTCTCGCTCTTAGGCGGACTAACCATGCCCGAGTGGAAGGGACGCGTGCCTCTCACTCGCTCTCATTGTGAGCGCATAACGTGAGCGGAGCGTAACGCAGTTTCTTGAAGTGTCACCCGGCAAACCAATTTATAAGACGTTGTCACGTCAAAATATATTTGTGATGAACATGAATGTTTTTCAGTGCTTAATCTGTATATTATAAGTATTTATGAATATTATGCATAAAAAATATTCATCAGTTATCCTAGTACCCATAACACAATCTACGCTTACTTTGGGGCTTGATAGCTTTGCGTGTATTGTTATATATTTATTTTATGTTTTTAAAACATTTGGTAGGTACTGGCAAGATTGAATCTGCACACCTCCATCAATTGCAGACTGAATGAAAAGTGAAACACTTTTTCGCCTTAATAGTCCAAGTGAAAGTAAAAATACTTTTGTGAAAAAATATTGATATCGTGTCGTATAACATGAAGTTCTCTATAATTATGAGGCCATAGCTCAATCGTGTAAGTCATCAGCCGTGCGAGAGTTTTATGGCGGGGCATTACCCGCGCACGTGCACGCAGCCACTAGCTACGGCGTAGCTGCGGAGCTACGGAACTTTTATTGCGCAACTTTGAGCTACCTCGCCCTTCAACGATGGAATTATAGCGTGAGAGAGTTTTAAACGAAGAATTATTACTATTGCTCTTTTTTTTTTGCTTTAGCGTTGGAGGATTTTATAATTCCAAGTTTTTTATAATTCCATTACATGTTGACTGGTAATCTCACCTGCTGGTAAGAGATGATGAGTCTAAAATGGTATCGGGCTAAACTTTTAAACCATTTAAACAAGTAATTTTGATTGCTTAAAACGCACGTAACTTACGTAGAATAATTAGAGGTGCATGCTGGGATTCGAACTAGGCCCCCCGAAATTGAAGTCGAATGCCTACCCACTGGGCTATCTTATGATGATTTTGTGATCATGTTGAAATTAGAACGCGAGATGTAAATCATCGTATTCACATCTTAGAGTAGCTGAAAAGATGCAGATAAGCTTCCCTTTGTTTACTTCATATATTTATGTTTGTAATCACAGTTTCTTGTTCATAAATAGTAAAAATAAATAAATAGCAAGAATTCCATATTCGTGCCTTGAGGAGCACGTTAAGTTTCGCCAAATTATTATACTTGTAGCTAAAACTCATCGATTCTCATTTGAACAGCTTGCTGGGCTTATACTCTAAAACATTGTATGAGACTCTAATAAGCCGATTATTTAAGGATTTCGTAATAATCTTTTCTTCATAAAGATAGCTTGTACCATTATAACATAGGAAAAACCATTTTATCAATGTAATCGCTGGAAACATTTTTTAAGTTTCACCAGATGCACTTTTCAGCGCCTTGTTAAGGTGCCGCACAAACTAACGAGCTAAAATGCCACGTCGGAGCGACCATTCGCCTTAACGAGCAACACAAGTCACGTTGAATTGCACCAATTCGCACCTTGCATACGCACGCGGGAATGGAATCACACGTTGCTGCCCGACAATGGACTCTGCGGCCCAAAGAATATGGTGGTAATTACCGCAGCTCCGCCTGTATTGTGAATTTCTAAGGCAATTTGGCAAACCGCGTTGACATGAAGTTACAAAGGCGCCCCGCGGTCTAATTTATGCGCCAGTGTGTCTTATTTTGTGCTTTGTGCACGCTTTTGTTAATAATAAACTTTTAATCGGTTAAAAATAAAATGTCGGCTGTTTGAAAATAATTTCATTTTGTAAAATCACACAGAATTTAATATGGATTGATTTGGAAACATGACCTACGCTACTCACAAACAAACATTATTAGTTTCGTAAAAATAGCGTGACATAGGTTTTTTTTTATTTTTTTTATTGTAAATGAGATGAGCTGGTGTTCGCGGTTTCCATCCGCGTTTATTTACAAATCCCGTGGGAACTGTTTGTTTGCCTGGAGTAAACAGTAGTCTATATTACTCTACATCCTTTCAACTAACTGCTTTGTGGAAAAATTAAATCGGTTCTGTCTAATCTAATAAATTTAAGTGTAGTTACAGGTAAATACCCCGCCACTCTAAAAACTGGTATTGTAAGACCAATCTATAAAAAAGGCAGTCGCGCGGACTGTGACAACTACAGACCTATAACTATTTTACCAACGGTCAATAAGATAATTGAGAAATACATAAGTAACCAAGTACATGCGTTTTATGACAGCCACGATATTTTGACTAACAATCAATACGGTTTCCAACCCCATAAAAATACTTCCCAACTGCTTTCAGCGTTCACAGATAGCGTCTATAAACATATAGACAGTAAAAAACATATTTTGGTTGTCTTTATTGATTACAGCAAGGCCTTTGACACGCTCAAACATGAAAAACTACTGCAAAATCTGGAGGACAGTGGAATCAGAGGTAAGCTACTCAATTGGTGTAAAAATTATCTCCTAGATAGGTCATACCGAGTGAGAGTTGATGATGCTGACAGTTTCCCAGTTCACGTTATGGAAGGCACGGCTCAAGGCTCCGTACTGGGACCTTTGCATTTCCTCACTTACGTCAATAGCCTTTCTAACACCATCAAAAAGTGTGAGATTTATCAGTTTGCCGACGACACATGCCTTGTTGCTGCAGGGAATAATGTAGAAGATGCACTTTCGCAACTGCAAGCTGATTTTGACTCACTGGCAAAGTGGTCTCACGACGTTGGATTAGTGCTTAATGCCAATAAAACTAAATTAATATACATCAGCTCCAGTCATAACAGAAGCAAGTCAAAGCCAAAACTGATAGCACATTCTCACCATTGCCTTCATGTTAAAACCGCTATTGATCCAATGACTTGTACCTGTGGCGCCATTGAGCAAGTAGCCAAGCACACCTACCTTGGGCTAGTCATAGATGATCGACTCAATTGGAAATACCATGTTAATCATGTATGTGATAGGCTTAGAGGAATTTTAGCTAAATTCTCTCTAATTAAATACAAAATGCCTTATAAAACACTTTTATTACTATACAAATCACTCGCCGAATCTATTATCTCTTATGGGTTGTCAAGCTCCGGTAGAACTTATAAAACTCACCTTGATCAAATATTCACACTACAACTGCGAATTTTAAAAGAAATAACTCCAAATAAAATAAAAATAACCTTCAAAGAAGATGTCCGTAAAATATTTGCTTTCTGTAAAATTATTCCTATACATGAAAAAACAGAACTGACATTGCTAGTTGACGAATATTTTAATGAAAATCTAAGAAAAGCACAAATTCCATATTCAGCCCGTAGGCTTGATAATCCTAAACTCTGTCTACCAAAATATAATAACTTGTACGGGAAAAGAAGGTTAAACTACATTGTGCCTTACCTAATTAATCAGCTACCTAAGTCACTCAAAGATACCATAACACATAAAAACATAAAATTTAAATTAAAACATTACTATCAACAAATTACAATTTCAAAGTACAATAACAGTTAATTCCTAAAAATATGCGACAACTGAACATCCTGTATTGCGTTGCTCGATGGACGTTCGTGGCATTAACTTACCGCATTTTTAAACTACCTGCTTTGTTATCCACTTAAGGTTTTCTGTAAATAGCAATAGTTTAAATAGTTATAGTTAACATTACTAATAAAGTTATAGGATATAGGTTTAAATAAGATTGTTAGTTAATATTAAAATATATTTATAGTACCTACCTGCCTACCTACTACCAATTTTAAACTTCCGATGTATCTACCTAATTATATTGAGGGAACTTTATTTCTATGGAATATCTTGATTGCTGTAGTAAGTAGGTGGGTGTTAATTAATTTCTTTAGATGTTACCTTTTGTCGACGGCACGGTGGTGTACGGTAAAATTCGTAAGAATTTATGATTACACCATAATAGTTTTAAGTCTACTTGTGAATTTTGGTTAATAAATTATTATTATTATTATTATAACTATATGCCAAAATCAAGTTGATTGCTTGCTAAGGGCGTGAAGGAAGGACAAACAAACATACAAATGAAACAAATGAAAAAAAACACCCGGCTAAGTTTTTTGTGGGCTTCTTCTTACACCAGGACGCGTTTGGAACCCTCGTAGCTTTAGTTTTAAGTTTACCAATATGGTAATCGCCATCATCTCACTACCGTGTAATTCTCATGTAATGTACGCATCACAAGCGCCACCTATGGGCCTACTTGAATAAAGATATTTTTGACTTTGACTTTAAACACATTTTCGCATTTATAATATAGCATGTATAGATTGCATTTAAATGCAAAACTATCGCCTATAAACAGAGCATGCCTAAACCTAGCTACGTCCTGCAACTTGTCGCCCTTTGTCCATCACTCTGATGCGGAGGTGCCAGTTATTACACCGACAATCACGCCCATCAGACCGGAACACAGCATTGCAATAATACTGCTTGGCGGCAGAATTAGCATGGCAGCTCGACTTCACTTTAGAATCCAAGAACGCACCTCTAACTTTTCTAAGTTTTCTGCGTTTTAAGTAATTAAAAATATTACTTGCTTCGACGGTGAAGTAAAACATCGTGAGGAAGCCTGCATGCCTGGGAGTTCTACATATTATGTTCTCAAAGGTATGGCGAATCTATCAATCCGCACTGGGCTAGCGTGGTGGACTAGTGCCTTAACCCGTTCTCATTGTGGGGGGCCCTGTAGTACCCTCTGGTGGCCCGGTAATGGGTCGATATGATGACTATAATCCTGTTTGCATTTACGTCTTGGTTATCTAGAATAGGGCAATGCAGCGATAATGCCACCAAATTGCTATAAACAGCTTTTGTGTGCTGTATCATGTAAATTATTTCATTATTTTAGAAAATCTTTAAGACAGTGAAGGCTGATGTACAGTGCTGGGATAGTGTCTCAAAATATATCCAATTTGCGATGCAATACGGACTGATAGCGAGTCGACTGCAGCCTCAGCACACAATACTCATAAATTATACATGACTTAGACCGTATTACACTGCTCTGTTCTCCTGACGACTTGAGAGACCAACTCATATAAAATAATGACAGTGTAAAGTCAGTACATATTTGAGAATTTAATTTGCGTTCAAAAAACATTTCTAAATTTAAGAAAAATAAGACTGCAATTATTTAAACATTAGAAGTAAGAATAAACTTACAGTGCAATATACTAGGTTACATAAAATTCATAATTCGTTTAAAGGTAATTGCATACAATTCTACAATAAACTACCAATTGCCATCTTGGAGATGTTTCTCTTGAAAAAGTTCAAAGTTTGTATTAAACGTAAGCTTATAGAAAAGTCCTATTATGGTATAAAGGACTACGTAATCGATAAAAAAGCTTGGGTGTAAATTATTGCTCTAACCAGGTTGCTCTTCTAATAATTTAAAATGACATTGTGAGATGGTGATAACAAATAAAAACACCCGGCTAAGTTTGTTGTGGGCTTCTTCTTAGACCAGGACGCGTTTGGAACCCTCGTAGCTTTAGTTTTAAGTTTACGAATGTGGTTATCGCCATCATCTCACTACCGTGTAATTCTTATGTACGCATCAAAAGTGCCACCTATTAAGATATTTTTGACTTTGACTTTGACTTTATGGATGATGTATGAGCCACCTTGGACATGTATTTTGACGGTTTTGGGCCGGTGTGATGAAAGTGAGAAGTTCTGTACACTTTCTGTTACGACGTTTTACTTTATGTGGTGCGATGTAAAAATGAGTCTGACGTGTGGGGACTGCAATTCAAAAAAAAATTGTGTGCCGTCACGGGACGCCTGGCAGATGTTAAACATCGAAATTATTTTGTACAAGTAATAGGCACAAAAGTACAGAATATGACAGTTACTAAATATGACATGATAAAATAATACAACATTACGAATTTTCTCCAGAAAATGATGACTGTTTATTTAATAAACATTTATTTTCTTCATATACAAAATGTTTTAAATTAAAAATTTCTTAAAAAAGAGAGATGATGAGTCTAAAATGGTATCGGGCTAAACTTTTAAACCATTTAAACAAGTAATTTTGATTGCTTAAAACGCACGTAACTTACGTAGAATAATTAGAGGTGCATGCTGGGATTCGAACTAGGCCCCCCGAAATTGAAGTCGAATGCCTACCCACTGGGCTATCTTATGATGATTTTGTGATCATGTTGAAATTAGAACGCGAGATGTAAATCATCGTATTCACATCTTAGAGTAGCTGAAAAGATGCAGATAAGCTTCCCTTTGTTTACTTCATATATTTATGTTTGTAATCACAGTTTCTTGTTCATAAATAGTAAAAATAAATAAATAGCAAGAATTCCATATTCGTGCCTTGAGGAGCACGTTAAGTTTCGCCAAATTATTATACTTGTAGCTAAAACTCATCGATTCTCATTTGAACAGCTTGCTGGGCTTATACTCTAAAACATTGTATGAGACTCTAATAAGCCGATTATTTAAGGATTTCGTAATAATCTTTTCTTCATAAAGATAGCTTGTACCATTATAACATAGGAAAAACCATTTTATCAATGTAATCGCTGGAAACATTTTTTAAGTTTCACCAGATGCACTTTTCAGCGCCTTGTTAAGGTGCCGCACAAACTAACGAGCTAAAATGCCACGTCGGAGCGACCATTCGCCTTAACGAGCAACACAAGTCACGTTGAATTGCACCAATTCGCACCTTGCATACGCACGCGGGAATGCAATCACACGTTGCTGCCCGACAATGGACTCTGCGGCCCAAAGAATATGGTGGTAATTACCGCAGCTCCGCCTGTATTGTGAATTTCTAAGGCAATTTGGCAAACCGCGTTGACATGAAGTTACAAAGGCGCCCCGCGGTCTAATTTATGCGCCAGTGTGTCTTATTTTGTGCTTTGTGCACGCTTTTGTTAATAATAAACTTTTAATCGGTTAAAAATAAAATGTCGGCTGTTTGAAAATAATTTCATTTTGTAAAATCACACAGAATTTAATATGGATTGATTTGGAAACATGACCTACGCTACTCACAAACAAACATTATTAGTTTCGTAAAAATAGCGTGACATAGGTTTTTTTTTATTTTTTTTATTGTAAATGAGATGAGCTGGTGTTCGCGGTTTCCATCCGCGTTTATTTACAAATCCCGTGGGAACTGTTTGTTTGCCTGGAGTAAACAGTAGTCTATATTACTCTACATCCTTTCAACTAACTATATGCCAAAATCAAGTTGATTGCTTGCTAAGGGCGTGAAGGAAGGACAAACAAACATACAAATGAAACAAATGAAAAAAAACACCCGGCTAAGTTTGTTGTGGGCTTCTTCTTACACCAGGACGCGTTTGGAACCCTCGTAGCTTTAGTTTTAAGTTTACCAATATGGTAATCGCCATCATCTCACTACCGTGTAATTCTCATGTAATGTACGCATCACAAGCGCCACCTATGGGCCTACTTGAATAAAGATATTTTTGACTTTGACTTTAAACACATTTTCGCATTTATAATATAGCATGTATAGATTGCATTTAAATGCAAAACTATCGCCTATAAACAGAGCATGCCTAAACCTAGCTACGTCCTGCAACTTGTCGCCCTTTGTCCATCACTCTGATGCGGAGGTGCCAGTTATTACACCGACAATCACGCCCATCAGACCGGAACACAGCATTGCAATAATACTGCTTGGCGGCAGAATTAGCATGGCAGCTCGACTTCACTTTAGAATCCAAGAACGCACCTCTAACTTTTCTAAGTTTTCTGCGTTTTAAGTAATTAAAAATATTACTTGCTTCGACGGTGAAGTAAAACATCGTGAGGAAGCCTGCATGCCTGGGAGTTCTACATATGTTCTCAAAGGTATGGCGAATCTATCAATCCGCACTGGGCTAGCGTGGTGGACTAGTGCCTTAACCCGTTCTCATTGTGGGGGGCCCTGTAGTACCCTCTGGTGGCCCGGTAATGGGTCGATATGATGACTATAATCCTGTTTGCATTTACGTCTTGGTTATCTAGAATAGGGCAATGCAGCGATAATGCCACCAAATTGCTATAAACAGCTTTTGTGTGCTGTATCATGTAAATTATTTCATTATTTTAGAAAATCTTTAAGACAGTGAAGGCTGATGTACAGTGCTGGGATAGTGTCTCAAAATATATCCAATTTGCGATGCAATACGGACTGATAGCGAGTCGACTGCAGCCTCAGCACACAATACTCATAAATTATACATGACTTAGACCGTATTACACTGCTCTGTTCTCCTGACGACTTGAGAGACCAACTCATATAAAATAATGACAGTGTAAAGTCAGTACATATTTGAGAATTTAATTTGCGTTCAAAAAACATTTCTAAATTTAAGAAAAATAAGACTGCAATTATTTAAACATTAGAAGTAAGAATAAACTTACAGTGCAATATACTAGGTTACATAAAATTCATAATTCGTTTAAAGGTAATTGCATACAATTCTACAATAAACTACCAATTGCCATCTTGGAGATGTTTCTCTTGAAAAAGTTCAAAGTTTGTATTAAACGTAAGCTTATAGAAAAGTCCTATTATGGTATAAAGGACTACGTAATCGATAAAAAAGCTTGGGTGTAAATTATTGCTCTAACCAGGTTGCTCTTCTAATAATTTAAAATGACATTGTGAGATGGTGATAACAAATAAAAACACCCGGCTAAGTTTGTTGTGGGCTTCTTCTTAGACCAGGACGCGTTTGGAACCCTCGTAGCTTTAGTTTTAAGTTTACGAATGTGGTTATCGCCATCATCTCACTACCGTGTAATTCTTATGTACGCATCAAAAGTGCCACCTATTAAGATATTTTTGACTTTGACTTTGACTTTATGGATGATGTATGAGCCACCTTGGACATGTATTTTGACGGTTTTGGGCCGGTGTGATGAAAGTGAGAAGTTCTGTACACTTTCTGTTACGACGTTTTACTTTATGTGGTACGATGTAAAAATGAGTCTGACGTGTGGGGACTGCAATTCAAAAAAAAATTGTGTGCCGTCACGGGACGCCTGGCAGATGTTAAACATCGAAATTATTTTGTACAAGTAATAGGCACAAAAGTACAGAATATGACAGTTACTAAATATGACATTTTAAAATAATACAACATTACGAATTTTCTCCAGAAAATTATGACTGTTTATTTAATAAACATTTATTTTCTTCATATACGAAATGTTTTAAATTAAAAATTTCTTAAAAAAGGACAGCTCAAATATTTTCATCAACGTATAGTAGATATATTCTATCATATAGCGTGGCGATGCGTCCCCACGGCCTGTGTCGCCACACCAAAAATCAGGTTTACCCTCCGCCTATAGATGTTTCACATCATACAGCTGTTGTCATCGGCATGTGCTTATGAGCAAGTCTTTCATCGGGATGGAATGTTATAAACTTTTGATGATGGAAAATCAGCTATGGATACATTTTTCGTTAGTTGGAAATTGGAAATCCATCACCTATTACCAGAGCAACGTTTCACAGGAAGGCTAAGGCAAGGCTGTGTCATTAACCTGAGGCGTAAATGTTACGTCTCATGTGCCACCAACCAAACTACCAAAGCTGGCGGCGGCAGAAATTACCATGGCAGTGGTACTTCCCCGAACGACCTCTGTCACAAATAGCCCTACTATTAAATGGTTTAGTTTCTAGTATGCATAAACGTATGTTAAACGATATTGCACCCTTAATAAAGGGGCCGTATTCAAGCACCCGTGTTACATTTCCATCCCCTAAAATCCAGTAATACCTAATGAAATAGCTATCCAATTATAGGTTTCCACGTGCCGGCAAGTTGTAAGTTCAGTAACTACGGTATCAAGTCGTCTGGCTCGCGGTCTGCGGGTTTGTTGACGTCTCTTGCAGACGCTACTCATGAGATGTGAGTGTGATACGCGACTTAAATCCTTACCTCTCTATACTTAAACACTATATAGACGAGGGATGGCAGCAGCCATATTTACCTATGTGCCCTATCCTTAACATCTCTGTTGTTAAACTTACCCGCTATGCCCTGACGGGTCTAATCTGTTGGTCCCTAAATGGATAGATTTTATTACTATAGCCATTTTTAAACAATTAGAAAATAATCCTTTAGGAGTTCATTACATCAACGTCGAAAATTGATATTTGTTAAAATATTTTTGGCGAAACGTTACTAACATTTTTATTCATAAATAAATATTAGAATTAAAATAACATGTTATTTCCATCAAAAGTACTACTATTTGAAAGATCGATATGGAAAGTACATGTCCTTTTTCATAGCATAGGTGACATGCATACCAAATTTTTGCAGCTTAGCTCGTAAACAATTTTCAATGTACCTTGGGAACTACTTAAGGAATAGCGATGAAAGTCTATATTATCTCTCTTGTCAAAGGCTACCAAATGCATGCATGCATGCCAAATTTCATCCAAATCCGCGCAGCCGTTTTTGCGTGATTGAGTAACAAACCTCCACTTTCACAATTATAATATTAGTAAGACTATCTTGGGCTTCGGACTTTTAGCACTTTTAGGCTTTTTCAAGTCCCAATGATTTTTGCGACGCCAAGTACTAGCTACGACTTAGGTCGATGGACATAGGGCGACACTTTTCAAGACTTGATACTCTACGCTGACGGATGATAGTAATCCGAAATTCCACTTATCATAGAGACCATCAAGACCATCTGCTTGATTTTCGTTCATTGGGTCTGTCAATTATTCTTACAAAAAAGAACGAACACCTCTTCGCCAAAGGCAGTCACAAAGATTCGCATAGAGAAATCAAATTCTAAAAAGTCTAGTTAGGTCAAACTCCTCTGGACTCGCAGGCGTACCGCATACATAATGTTCTCTGAAAATACAGCCCCAAATAAATTTCCAAGTGGACTTTTCGCCCGCAACGATTTTCGGCCAGTATCGGCAATTTATGCAAGCCCCGCAATATATATCAGATGAATTATGGTTCGGCTGACTCGGCTCGGACGCTGGACGGTGGACGTTGGACGCTGGGAGCTTATATCGGGGCTGCATTGAATCGTGCGGAATTGGACGCTCGTGTTTTAGGTAGTTATAATATAAGCTTCTCGTCTCTCCGAGTTGCAACATAGTATTGTTAAATTTTGTACCTGTGTGCAATGTCATAATATTTTTTCAGTGACTCATTTACTTAATTAAATAGTTTGGAAATAAAACTGGACCCCATGGCGCTGCAATTAGGTTCTCCTTTTTTAGATATCAAAACCTCTAATAACCGATTTGGCGCAGACGAAGTTGCGTGCGTCAGCTAGTATATGTATAAAAATGCCTCGTTATTGCGACTTTCAGCATGTTTGGCTAAGGGTAACGAGGTCCAGGATTGGTGCGGGCCAGGCTAAAAATTAACAGTTTTTTTCCTGTCGAGGAAATTTTTAGTGCAAGCGCGGAGTTAGGAAATTGGCGTTGTTTCAACTTCATGCTTTAGCGAGCACGTGGGGCCGTCGTTCTCGGTTATTATCACTAACAAGTGATTATAATCGCCTTCCGACTAGCATTAGTTCAGTGTGGAAGGAATAAGCTCTTAATTTGAAGATTTATTAGTAGTAGAGTTTATTGTTGCAGAGCTCGTCTGAGGAAGTAGTTCCGCCATGCTTACTTCTAAGCATGGCAGTATTGTTGCAATGCTTTGTTCCGGTCTGGAGGATGGAGGGGCTACTACGCTTTACTGGCAATAGACGTAGCTTATGTGGACGAAGTCATGGTCATCACACAGTAGGCTTATGACGTCATAAAAATAAATTTTTCTCGGTTCCATGTTGTTGTCCTGTTGCACGAACCATGGCTCATATATCGAGTTTATGGACGTCATTCAACGAGCTCTTGCACAGTAATGCCCTAAGGGGTCCATTCTATAAAGGAAGGATATCTTTAGTCCTTGAATTGCTCTTAAAATATTGTGAAATACACTTGTTATTGAAAATAATCAGTTTTCGTTTAAGCGGTGAAAGTTTAGCGGTTTTCACTTTGGGCTCCGAATTCCGAGTCTGATCCTCTAAATCTTTTCAGAGTACCGTGCGTTTTGAATTTATTTTCCCCGATATGAGTGTTCTTCCAAATGCACTTTGCCACACTTTGCCAGCGTGGCGGACTACGGCTCTACATTCTTCCCATTCGAGAAAATAAGACCCGTGTCCTGTAGACGCCATCACCGTAAATGGGTGGATGATGATGGTGATGATGATGATGATATTGTTTTCTGTATAGTTCCAAGTTATCTTTCGTTGCTTTTGCGAAAAAATTTATGTTTAGAACCCTCGTAGCTTTAGTTTTAAGTTTACGAATATATTGTAATTCTCGTGTAATGTACGCATCAAAAGTGCCACCTATGGGCCTACTTGAATAAAGATATTTAAGACTTTATTTTTTGATTTTGTGCATCCTCAATAAAGTCGGGTTTCCTATCATAAGATGTCTTACTTATGTTTTGAAATTCATATTATTATTTAATTAAAAAAATGCCTGCGCCCAAAATTCAAATTGATTATTATCTCTTTAGATTAATATATACACATATCTACACAGACACTTAAATTAATCTACAACAGATTTGGCAACAATATCCTGCGTAGCAGTATAGTGGTTTGCCTTAAGCTACTAGAACATTACTAGTAGAAATTATTATCAACCTCGAAGGGACATCGTGTATATTTTCTGTGAGATACGGGTACGTGTAATTAGTTGGGTTTTTGTATGAGCCCTATTTTCAATAGCGCTTATCAGATCGGATGGCCGAACTTCGGTGATCGATTTTGTACAATCGGCCACCCTCATCGTAGGACGTATTTACATAAAGTTTCACTCAGTAGATACACTTCACTCATTTCACTCGCACTCTATAGTTTGTGCACCCGCACTTAGCTAAGAGTGATTCTGTTTGTGGATAACGACGTATAGTTTGGTTTTCTTTGTCATCTATGCATCTAGTGAGTAGTGAGTTAATTCTTTTGAGTTTATGCTTACACCTTTAAATTAAGACCTGTGATGTATATTATGTGTAATGAGTTAATAAAAAAAAAAAAAAAAAAAATAGTGACAACTTAATTTTGGTTTTACTTAAATCGTAAAGATTTACTATTAAACGGGCTGAAAAGGGTTTTTATGGGATGGAAGCCCGTGCTTTAAAAGTTTAAGCCATTATAATAATATTAAAAAAAAATATTAATATTAATATTAACAATTTTGTTTGGAAAAATTAATTCATTAAAAAATGTACTCGGAAGTCATAAGCGATCGTTAATTATTTAATATACAAGTATCATAACATACTTGTGAGGTAATGCTTACGTAATTCTACTTTATTTTAGCCCGTGACTGCAATCTCCCCTGATGGTAAATGATGGTGCAGTTTCAAATGGTTGTAGGCTAACCTGTTAAGGATATGGTGATTTATCCTGTACCCCTAGGCGGTTTCTACGCAAAACCTTACTGGAACGATAAGTCATTTCGTCTTTATGTTTAAGCTGGTAATTTATTTATTTCAAGTAGGCGTAATATCAGCATTTTTCAAGTCAGTTTGTGTGTGGAATTTAGCGGTTGGAGACTTTGGTTCAAAAGGAACGGGTGTGATTAAAACACTTATTGTAATTTAATTAAATTTATTGATCAGACACTATTATACCTTTTCATCGTCAGAGTCTCTCACAAAACTCAAGTGTATCGGATATGCATATCCGACATCTTAATACCCCCCGAAACAATGTCATGAACATAGGCTGTGAAACAAATATATGTTTTAGTGTTTTTGAAAATTATTTAATAACTACATGTCGCCCCCATTCTTTTTCTGCGTTTCCGGTGAGAACAGTTTGTTTTCTTTTGGATAAAAAGTAGCTCTCTGTCCTTTCAACTACTTCTATGGCAAAATCAAGTTGACTGGTTGGAAAGGAAAAAGAAACAAACTAAATTTAATAAAAATTTGTAAAAATACTTATAATTTTTATAAAATATCTTGCAAATATCAAGTTATCAAAAGTTTAATTATTTACCCACCTCACGAAATTACTGTAACACAACAATAAAACGGTTCAACAGCTTGAAATAAACATAGGTACATTGTGTATGGTGTCGCTTACAATACCATTGACTCTAGTTTGCACCTACATTACCAACTGAAATGTACACAGATGTAACAACACCAACATGCATGTAAACATAATTATTTAGCGAGTTGTTACGACACGATGTGACCGGCCGCACTGTCGGACTCGTTCGCATAAAGTTTCACTCATTCCAATTCACTCCATGCACTAATTTCGGCTCTGGCCAGGGCATTCAGCTCGTGCACTCACATAACTTATTGCGATTCTGTTTTAGTACTGACACATTGAAATATTGAACGTACATTTTTTTCACTCGCTAAGCTTGGTCGCTTTCATTGTGTATATTTCTTGTGGTTGGAGCTTTGGCATCCCTTTTGATGGGACTGAGTTACGAGTACCTCTAACTTATCGGAGTAATGTGCGTTTTTAATGTAAGCAATTGAATATCACTTGCTTTAACCGTGAAGGAAAAAAATCGTGATGATATCTGCAAAAATTAAATTAAATATATGGGGCTCACATTCAACAGAGGTGTTATTTGCCACTTTTATACATATATGGTACGGAACCCTTCGTGAGCGAGTTAAACCCGCACTTGGCCGGTTTTTAAAAGAATGTATACAACAAAATGGAAGTGTAGAAAGTATTGTAAAATGCGGCTAAAGGAAAGGTATTGCAGTTGTCAACATTGCTGCGAGTGCCACTGACAGCGAGACGCGGGAGTGTTCTCTGCACTCAGGTATTTTAAAATTGCAACATCTGTATATCACCCTGCTAAATTTGCTGTGGCCTTTTCCTTAGAGGGCGCATTCGGAAATCCAAAGCTATAAAATATATAACCTAATGAAGTAAAGCAGAAGAAGAAGCGGTGATAGCCCAATGGGTAGGACTTAAACTTCACTTTTGCATTGTTTGAATCCCAGCACGCACCTTTAACTCTTCTTAGCTATGTGCGTTTTAAGCTATCAAAATATATAAATAAGGTGCCCACCAATCCATCCATCCCTAATAATTTCGCTCGCTTTTTAAATCATCATCATCATATCCACTACAGGGCACTGGTCTCCTCCCACAGTGAGATGGAGTTAAGGTCATAGTCCACCACACTGGCCAAATGGGGATTGGTGGCCTCCACACCACTCCACTTTAAGAACATTATGTAGAACTCTTATTCATGCAGGTTGCCCCACGATTTATTCCTTCACCTTTGAATCAAGTGACATTTGATTGCTTAAAACGCTCAAACCAATTCACTAAGTGTGTGAAATCTAATGTCACAAACTTTCTTTGACCAACACTTGTCGAGAATGCTAGCGATTCTCAAAAATTCCTGAATAGAGGTAAACGAACTATCTTTTGGAACTATCAGCGCCCGCGAATTGGAGGTGGAAGGGAGGTGGAAAAACAAAAACCGATCGACTAGTAACAGTAGTAAAGAGTTAGGCAGAGAGGCCACTGACAAAACTTTTAAATACAATTTTCCACGTAGAGATGACACTGCATGTAAAAAATTGGATTGGATATGCTCTAAAAGTTTATGTTATTTGACATCGAAAAATAATTAACTATGGAACCTTTTAGATTCTCTAGCTTGGTTTATTTCGCATCGAGAAAACAGCGTATAGAAAATTTTCACAGTTGTCGTTTGTTTTTAAATGCCAAAGCAAAAATGACAGGCCATGAGTTTGACGTGTCTTTGTATTTTATGTGTGTGTTTGCGTGTATTATATCGTATTTTTAGAACGGATGAACCGGTTTTGATTTTGAATGTTTTGTTTGAATGGCGAATCATCAGCCTGAAAATTTTGTATCAATAGTCAAACTTAATCATTTAAATTTTTATGGAAGTTAGATGATGGTAATAACGACATTCTTAAATTAAAACTAAAACTATGAAGTTTCCGATAACGCTCCAGTATAAAGCCTATATCATTATTTAACAAACTCGCACATTGACACAAATTTCTCATATTGTACTAATTCAGAGCACATGTTTAACGTCCACCTGCTAAAGCACGGGAAATGCGAATAGAATAAGTTTACTGCCGTTATATATTATTTGTAAAAATAAAATTATTTCCACTTGTTCGCCAGTGCTCTGAGAGTTAATAAAGCTGTGGGAGAAGATACATTTTTATCGGTTCCCTGGGGATATAATAGTCTCCTGCGCAAGTTAGCAGTGCTGCGAGGAGACCCGTGGCCGGATGGGTTGATAATAAAGTTGCATACAGATAAGAACATCTCGTCGTCTAGGGATTTGGTGACAGACACCTCTTAGGCTATATCGAGTCATCCCCACTTTCAGGTAAAGTGAAAAATTCACACATTCGGATACAACGCTGTGAATTGAAACCCGTTTGCGGGAGTTTATTTAAAACAAATTCCTCCGTTCGGCGCTCAGCTCGAGCCGCGCTGAAAATACTTGCGGAATTTTGAATTGGAATTTGTATGGAGGTAAATACCTACGTCTGGCACAAGATACCCATTGCCAATAAAAGCGTTTAATGGTTGGAAAAGCTCAGCATACAAATGTTTTAGTATGTCTGTGTGTTTCAGTCAAACTTGCAGAAATTTGGCACATATGAGTATATAGCTTGTATCTTGTAGACATAGATAGAAAACTATTTATCGCTCTAAAACAATGCCGGGAATCGTTGATATATATATGCATCTTTATACAATTTTTCATAACATAATCTTGAATCTTACATTGCGATTGTATAGGGGATTCATAACATAACTAAAGCCTTAGCGTGAAGCTTTTTTCTTCTGTTCCTGAGTACGTAATCAGCACAGCTGATTACCACTACATTTCTCTCCGCTTTGATATTTATGCAACGCCTATAATGGTTCCCACCACGTCGAACCTCACTTCCATAGTAGTTTCACTACGTCACTTTCGCATATGTTTCTGTCTCACCACATAGTTGTACGTAAGGTGATTATCATATTATTCCAGCCAGACAAACTCATACTAGGTATTCCACTTCACCGCATATATAATAGATACAGAAACTTCTCTAAAACATTGATAAGAAAATTTAAAAAAACACAAAGAAAAAATGGCAGGTAGTATATGTTACAGACAAAGAAACCTAAAAACCCGATCCCAAATGAAATTTTAGGTGTAACAAAATCAACAAACGAAGCAGTTAAACTAACAAACGAATTCGTTAATATAGGAAAGAAAAGTCGAAAAAATTCAACCAAGTTCCTAATCCTAAGATTGCCCTACAGAGATAAAGCAGCCTTTTGTATCCTACTACGTATTTGAAGGGTCTGTTCTTTTTTTTTGGTTTTCAAAGTCAAAGTCAAAATTATCTTTATTCAAGTAGGCCCATAGGTGGCACTTTTGATGCGTACATAAGAATTACACTCTAGTGAGATGATGGCGATAACCACATTCGTAAACTTAAAACTAAAGCTACGAGGGTTCCAAACGCGTCCTGGTCTAAGAAGAAGCCCCCAACAAACTTAGCCGGGTGTTTTTTTTTGTTATCACCATCTCACAATATCATTTTAAATTATTATAAGAGCAACGTGGTTAGAGCAATAATTTACACCCAAGCTTTTTTTTCGATTACGTAGTCCTTTATACTATAATAGAACTTTTCTATAAGCTTACGTTTAATACAAACTTTGAACTTTTTAAGAGACATCTCCAAGATGAGAATTGGTAGTTTATTGTAGAATTGTATGCAATTTCCTTTAAACCAATTATGAATTTTATGTAACCTAGTGTTTTTGAATTTGATGTGGTGTATAAATAAATAAACGGTGGAGCGAAACACCGTCAGAAAACCTGCATCCCTGAGAGTTCTCCATAATGTTTTGAAAGGCTTGTGAAGTCATTCTGCGAGGAGACCCTTGTCCTGCATTGAATGATAACGGGTCTTACGTTCTCTGTACTGATAGTTGTCTGTGACACTGAGGTTGTAGAGCTGTTTTGGTAAAAGAACAACTACTGTCATTTGCGATGCCCATATGAGTCGTGCAAAACCCGGGCGGGTCAGCTTGTGAGCAACCAATTACAAACACGCAGACAAATACATTCATTTTCAAACAATAAAGTTCAGCAAAACAAACCGCGCCATCGAATCCGTAATCCCCCTGGCGGATGGGGGTTAAAAATAAACCGAAAGCAATAACAAACATTCAAATTGAGAACTCCCATTTTCAACTCCCTTAAAATCCATTCAAATCCGGGTTCATTTACATTTGAAACGGGTGGAGACCCTCGAAGCGTCATGCCATCCATGCTTCAACAAAGAGATAATACATCACTTGTTTCTTTGTTTCTTGAATCTATTATGAACATTTGCATTGTACGGAACACGAGCCGCCCGCGAATGGCCGACACTGCCGATATTGGCCGACGGTGGCCGAGTTAAGCCGACACTGGCCGAACTGTATACACTTAGTGATATTACAAACAGATATTTAAAATTTTGTGAACGGCAGGATTTGAATCCGCGTATGTCCATACTTAAACCGAACTTGGCATTTTTCCTGGTAGATATAGAATACTTTTTCTCCCAGGAAAACTAACATGAACAAAACTAAAACAAACACGAACAAAGTCACAAACAACAGCTAGTTTCCTATAATAGTAAGACTCCCCAGGGCAATTTTTTAACCTGTTAGTCTTTAGAGCTATTTTCGTTTACTTGATAGTGTCAACGTTAAATATTTATATGACAAATTACACTTCCTCACGTGAAGTAACGTTGAACATTTATCATACAGTTGCATGGAAGCGATGCACGGAAGCGAACAGCCCCGCATCTCATATACAGGTATACCTGCTTGTTTACAAAATTGTAGGTATTTTTTTGACATACCAAGTAGCCTACGGAAAAACCTGATAGTAAGTTGGGAACAATCACCTATAACCGGATAAACTTCGCAAGACGTGCAAGTACACGTCGTACAAATTGTCACTTGAGTCGATCTACCTGAGGCGTAGGTGTTAAGTTTCGTGGGCCTGTAATTTCACCAGCAGACCAGACCACAGCATTACAACAATGCGGCTTGGCGACCAGCAATCACGCGCTATGTTTGTTCCTGCCTCCGAGCAGCATTTCTGTTTCGGTCTGAAGGTTGTGCTGGCCACAGTAATTACAGGCACATGTAGCCCAATACGTGTGCTTAAGATTGAAGGACACAGTGCGGTACTATTTACGACGTATTCTTTACAAGCTTTGCGAAGTGTTCTGTTCATAGAGGATGATTTTCGACATCAGGTAGGCCATCTTGGTCCGTTAATTAATATTAACAAAAAAGCTTATATCGTAAATAACAATTTCCATAAGCTTGCTATGCCAATGATTACAACTTATTTATGTTTATAGACGAGCGCTTGACTGCAATCACACCTAATGATAAGCGACGATGCAGCCTAAGGTGGAGCGCGCTTGCCTAGTAGATGCCTATTCACTCTTGATTTGAAGGTACTCATATTGTCGGTACTGGGGAAAATGGAAGCTGGAAGGGCATTCCAGATCCTAGCAATGCGGATCAGAAACGAAGATGCAAAGCGCTTCGTACGCCTCCGCGGTATATTAACCACGCAGGGATGCAGATCCTTACGGTACCTTGCTGTTCGATGGTAACAAAACGAAAATAAAATTAGATACCCATTTGTCAATTTTTCTTTAATCAGATCAGGAATAGCCTTGATTACAAAAAGATACTCTAAAAGAGTAGATTGTGCATGCTTCGTCTCCATTTAATTTTGATAACGCATTGCTGAAACTCACAAAGCTCGCAGATTCAATAACCTTAAAATTGTACAGGAAAACCCTTTTGGAACAACTCTCGAATACCATTAACGTATTTACAGTAAACCGCTCGTATTCGGAACAGCACAAAGAGATATGATGTCGCTAAAATAACATTTCACTAGCGGAGCTTTCGCCGAATTAAGTGAGTTGTGTGTGTTATGCGACATAGATTAAGATGAATGCGAGTAGACTTACTCTTTCGTTGAAAATCCAAGGGCGTTGAAATTAAAGTCTTCAAATCTCTACTTCATCACCAGCTGGGTCAACCTCGCATCCAAGGCGACGGATACCCTAACAGTCTTGCCACGATTCATCCGCAAAGAGCGGCAGGTTAGCGCAGGACGGTGAGCAACAAGAACAAATGTACTTCAGCTTACATTTGTCCTTGTCGCTTTATGTTGAATCACGTCAAGAGTCGCCATGACAACGGAGTGCAGTGATGGACAAAACGGTGACTCATCAAACAAACTGCCTTGATGGATGTTTATACATCAGATAAAGCATACATTTAAAAAAAAGTAATAAAATACTTGTGGGAAGAAACAAAACAGACTTTTTCAGAAAACTACTATTATTATTACTACTACGAACTGATTTCGAAGCAAAACAGACACAAGTTACCGTCATATCTAAACACGTCCACTGGAGAAGCAGTCGCTAACGTTTGTGGCATGGCCGCCGCTATGCTCGCAGACCTCACTGGCGCAAGCCGCTAAGCCAAGACTTGTGGCTAAGCTCTAATGGAACAATACGACAAGTACCACAATGCAACATTGGGTTCAGAATGCGGGTTTGTCAGCTTGTTCACTTAGAAACGAACGCAGAACTTGTATGCCATTATGTGAAATAAAATAATATTATGAAAATAACGCTTAATTTGCTATACTCCGCGAAAAGCAGGAGAATATGTATAGTGTAATTTATAATTTCCTCAGTCCTTATACTCCACACCAAACATATCTTCGGTTATGTATCGAATATTTAAAATAAGAAACCCTCCTTGCAAAATTGCGCTTACAGAAGCAAGAAATTTAAGCATTACAGAATCCCGGTTATATATATTATATACTAAGCAGTGAGCCCAAAGTACATATATTTATTTATTATTCTAACAGTACAAACTGTATAAATAGATTTAAAATAACAGTAAAAATAACTTACAGAACTATTATTTTTTATGAAAACAATAATAGTTATGTATGTAAACCACTGGACCTGTAGAATAGTGTCTCCTCTAAAGTAAAGTCGCTTATTGGTCCACATACATACACTTGTTGTATATTAGTCACGCAAGGCCGACAAAGGGACCTATTGCAGCGCAATTAGAACTACTACAAAGTCGCTAGTACTGGAATATGGATGTTTGGAATTACTAAGCGCTATACAATGGAATTCATACCGTAATGAGGTAATTATTAGTGGTCGGTGTGTGAAGGGGTCGGCATTACTACGTATTACTGATTGTGTCAGCTGAATAGGTCAGGCTTCTGTTACGGAAAATTATTTTGACGACCTCAATATTTTCTCTGGTCTGTTCTTATGTCTCGGCTATTTACCACCCTACTAACAAAAATGCCGCTAAGCGATTTAGCATTCCGTTACTCCTTAACAGATTAGTCCGCTAGCACTTAACACTCACCAGCAGGTGAGACTACCCACTACAGAGCACGGGTCTCCTCCCGCAATGAGGAGGGGTTAAGGCCGTATTCCACCACGCTGGCCCAGTGCGGATTGGTGGACTCCACACACCTTTGAGAACATTATGTAGAACTCTCAGGCATACTGGTTTCCACCGCTGAAGCAAAAGATATTTTAATTACCAATAAAGCTCATAACTTTTAAAAGTTAGAGGTGCTCGAATTTAAACTCGGCCCCCCGAAGGTGAAGTCGAGCTCCTATCCACCCCCTACCACTTATACACAAGTAGTTTATTTATTTATTTGTTTAAACTCTTTATTTGTACACCACTAAACAGTTAGGAAAATAAAGGACGAATAGAGAGAAACACAAAAAATGGAGTAGAATACAAAAGGCGGCCTTATCGCTAAGTAGTGTTTGTTTATAAGTGCAGATAAGTAAGTAATTAAACTAAGTGCTTAAACAACCCCGCGCGGTGTTAAAAAATATGAAATATAAATAAGCCGCAATTTGAGTCGGTCTTCAGAGAGCCCTTGGGTTCTAATTTGTCGAGTGCTCATTTCACTGAGAGGTGTTTGATGGCGATATTTTAACGAAATGAGTTTATACTTAAGGTCCTCATACACAGACAATCCGTCGCAGCGATCGATTGCGCGCAGATTGCAGCGATCCGTCCATACGAACATACAAGTGACATCCAGTGGTTCAGCTCGTCCGTGGTAGTACTATCGCCATGCTTATTTCTGCCGCTAAGTCTCTGAGATTTATCTGTGAAAACCTAATTGTTTTTGAGTAAACTCTGCCATAGTTTTTATTGAAAGAAATCAAATAAAGCCCTAGTGTCACATGCAACGCGAGCCGTAGCGTGAATACTATGCGCGTGTCAGTCTTTTATCTTCAAAACGGTTGTCATAAGTAAACACTCAGAATGTTTTGAATTCGTCTGTATGGAAAAATAAATATTCTTCTTTTGATTTAATATGCTTACAGGGAATTCCTTATGGAATATACTTATGCATCCTTCAATATTATTGCGTAATTCTGTTACACGTTGTATAAGTATGTTCAAAACATTCTCACACCGTATTTTGGATATAAATACCCACAGCTACTTATATTTTATTATTATTAAACTCTTTATTTGTATACCACAACATTAACATATTTAAAATATAATACAAAAGGCGGCCTTATCGCTTAATAGCGATCTCTGCCAGGCAACCTTAAAATTAGGAAAAAAAAAAGAAGAGAATAGACTGCTGGTGGTACAAATATTAAAATACATACATGCGAATAACTACATGCTAATACATAAACTAGTTTACACAAAAAGATAAAAAGTAAATAATATAATTAATAAATAAATATAAAAATAAACTAATATATATAATAGCAACACTTACATATTTAAATACTTTAACATACAATAAATGAGTAAGTTTTACGTTTGTGTTTGGAAAATTATACTTATTTATTATACTTTATTTAGCTTAAGAGGTCACGCCATTTAAAACTCCTATCTATATCTCCAAATTTTTAATCCCAGTTTCAAAACCGTAACTGGGATGAAACTGTAACTGGGATAAATCGAAGTGGACTCAATCGCTGCGGTTTCATAAAATGCAGAAGCACGTGCACCTGAGGTCACATCGATGACGATTAAAGGCTCATAAGCTCAATAGCTTAATTCTTGAAATCTACATGTGTTCTGGAAAGTTAAACCAATCTAACATCATCATGATCATCATATTAACCAATAGACGTCCACTGTCGGAGATAGGTCTTTTGTAGGGAGTTCCAAGTTCCACGGTTTTGTGCCGCTTGGGTCCAGCGGCTACCTGCGACGCGCTTAATGTTGTCTGTCCTCGTTGGGAGTCGACCAACACTAAACTTACCAGATCGGGGCTGCCATTCCAGCACCTTGGAACCACAAGGTACATCCCTTCTCCGAGCTGCGCCCCGCCCATTGCCACTTCAGCTCAGCGTTAACCTAGCTATACCATGAATTAATAAGTCCAAACAAAAGGCCCCTAGCTACGAACATAAATTATTAGTAAGTATAATTAACTAATTTATAGGTTCTAAGTAACTTTTATTTTTTTTTTGCTTTTCTTCTAGGTAAAATATTTTACCGTTATTGTCGACCATTTTTAACTGCAGGAACCAGAGTTCTGTAAAGACGAATCAAACGAGCTTACTCGATGGGGTTGCATTGTTGTATTATAGAGTTCTCATGGCCACCTTCTGACGCCAACGTTGGACCGGCTTTGAATAATATTTTTGAGTAAGATATACATGCCAACTTCCTGCTACTCGGAAAACGGACACCAAGTTATATTTTATTTGCATGACGGGCAGATACCGTGAAACGTAAAAATAATAAAAGCTTACCATTATTTATGTTATGAGAGCGGTGATAGCCTATTAAGTAACATTTCAGGTACCCTCGGAACTAGCTTTTCGGAGTTATGTGCGTTTTAACCTATTAAAATATCACGGTGAAATAAAAGGACTGTTGAGAATATCAACCCCCACTTACACAGCGTGGGGACTACAGCCTAAACCCTTTTCATTGTTTTAGAACACCCGTGCTCTGTAGTGTACCTAATTATGTGACATTATCTTAATTTTACATTTCACTGGTTTTAGATGGCGCTTAACAGCTCCGGATGTACAGACAAACAAAATAATGTGCATACATGCGGCGGACGCGAACAATCTCTGTGCAATCCGAACGCCCGCTACAAGCGATTAAACATTTTAATTAATACGCGAACAAATAATTACTTGTCTGTTTGGAAATGAAAATGAACCGCAGTTGAATAGGGAATGCTTAGATTCTGTTGTTTGACCCAAGTTATAGCATGGTTCAGTGTCGCCCTCGATCTTACTGGTAGCTTGCGTCATTGAGTAACAAACATATCAACAATCACGCACGATTGAGTAACAATCACGCAAAAACGGCTTAACGAATTTGGATGAAATTTAGCATGCATGTAACCTTTGACATGGAAAAGAACATAGGCTACCTTGTAATTCGGAAAACAAGAGAATTTCCGTGAACGAAGTCAGCAGGTATCAGGTAGTATGAAGTATTACTTACGTGCGACAAAGGGAATTAGGCTCATAAGTGGAATTATGTGTAATTAGTACTCTTAAGGCTAGTTTCAGTAGACCATGTTAATGACTATTGACTATTGTAACACATGTAGGTACTTCTTTATATTTGAAGTTAAACTTCTTTAGGCGCGACCAGGGAGTAACTCAGATCTTTTTTCAGACGGAAGTAACGCTTACGTCAGACGTCTGTGTAGTTTTCGCTAATTAAAAATAATAATTTGGATTGGTCGTAAGTATATGTCATATACTCCACGCTTCTTGACTTATACGCCAGCTAGTGGCAAATATCATAATCAATTTTGATTATTTATTTCAAATATATTCAAACGGATTAATTGTGAATTTTGCTATTGAATAAAAAATCAACACGTATTACAAAAATTAAATTGCAAAGTTTTTTCTCTAAATATACTTGTTTATTTATTACTTTTGTAATAAATGTATTATTTATAAATTTTATGACGATTGCGACATTCTATAACATTCAATGACAAGGTTATATTGACATGTGCTGATCTGACCTTGGATTTTCTACTCTCAATTATTCTTTTTAACAAATGAAAATATTAAAAAAAAAATTGGCGGAGTCCTAGGAACATGGTACTCTTTCATCAATTAATATTACTAGAAGTTTTACTTCAATCAAGCGTAAAGGTTACACGCACAAACTTTTTTTTTTACTCGAATACCAATTTTTTAAGGACTTTTATACATACTATCATTCGTTTTAAGTAGTATTTAAGAAAATCTGTGTAACATAAGTTTCTAATTTTTTATCCCAAAGCTCAAATATCAACTAACATGGATATTACTTACAATAAAAATTTACTTTCTTACCCAGTTTAATGTAGAATTTTAAAAATCCCATCGTAGGTAGCTCTTAAGATAATATTCTTTCAAAATTTCAAATTTCCACGTTTAGCCATTTTGGCTTTAGGTTGTCTGCTTATTGACGAAACCTTTCACAGCTGTTGCCCGTTACTTCGTCCGCGCTTTCACGCCTATTTTCGCATCCATTCTAATATCATAAATGCAAAAGTGCGCCTGTCTGTTTGTTTATTATGTTGGGATAAGCATTAAGTAAAAAAATTGGACAATGTCGCGGGCAACAGCTGGAATATTATAAACTAACCAAGTAATTTTTTGCGATACTTTAAATGAAGTAAATTTTTCCCAGCATAATACCCGTTGAAAATATACTCACGCTCTAGTATAGTTTTTTTTAATTCTTTATATGTTATACATAAAAAAACATATACTTTTTAAATAATACGCAAATGGAAATTAAATTTAACTCTGAATCAATTCGAATTGACTACAGTTTATATATGAGAATAAAGTTCAGAAATACGTTCAATTTTATACTATAAATAAATAAATAAATATAAATATACGACGACAATACACACATCGCTATCTAGCCCCACAGTAAGCGTAGCTTGTGTTATGGGTACTGTGATAGCTGATGAATATTTTTTTTTTTTATGAATATACTACACATAAATACTTATAATATACAGATAAACACCCAGACACTGAATAACACTCATGTTCATCACACAAACACTCTCCAGTTGTGGGAATCGAACCCACGGCCTTGGACTCAGAAAGCAGGGTCGCTGCCCACTGCGCCACTCGGCCGTCAAATACTGAAAATATATTCTGTATGTTAAAAGATTGCGTTCCATTTCACGTAGCACAAAAACGCCGTTTGCTAGCTTTCAGCAGTTTTAGCCGATTAAAATATCTAATGCACTCGGGCTTCAGTCGGATGTTTTGAGCTTACGCTAAATAAATTGTTTGGTGGGCTCTGTTGAATACTAGTTTTGACGGACTTACAGTGCCGGTTGCTCTTTATATCATAGCTTTATCATGTATGCCAAAAGACGCCCACTGCTGGCCTTACAACTCTTGATCATACTTCATTTATCATTAATTGTGTCAGTGACTCGTTTGATCTCATCTTTAAACTTCATTGGCGTCTAACTAACCTTTTATGTCGGACTCGTTTGCTTTTTCAATTTCAATTTCAATTTCTTTATTTGCAGATTGAGTTACATAGTTAGTGGCTACAATAGTGTAATAGTGCTACAATCGCCATCGATTGGCGTGCAAATTTGATTTCTCCAAAAACTATGTCTTTACAATGCTCTTTAAATTAAATTCTTATCAAGTTTTAAAATCAAATAATAATAACAATTCTATAAAATGTCACATAAATATTCTTTAATCTCATAATATCGCTATTTAAGTAAGAACTCTTTAATTTTACGCTTAAATGTTATAACACTCAGGTTTCTGTCCGCCAATGACTAAAACTCCATGGTGTTCCAACCAGTCGCATGGTGGCTCGGCCACGGGAACGCTTTCGCACACAGAACCAAACCTCAGCTTCTATCAGTTCTCTGAGCTTTGTGCCCCACTCACTGCCCCTTCATCTAAGCGAATCTTCGTTCGGCGCATTGACCAGCGTGGTGGGACGAGACCCGCGGTTGATTATGATGATATACTGCAGTTCGATAAAAAACGTTAACATATTCCATCTTGGCTACATAGTATTCTATCACATAATGTGATGTCGGTATAGCAACGCTGTTATAAAATAAAATATAAAATTACCGCAAACCGTTCGGCTCCGCAGGTATAAAAACGGTACTCCATCCAGCAGCGTTCGCATTAAACTCATTTATTCGTTCCCAACAAGTTTGTGTGTTCACAACATCTGCTGGTTTCGAAAAACATAAAAATATTTCAGACTTTTTAAAAGGCTAATAAGCGAGCAAACTTTTAAGGCGGTTTTCCACTAAACTACTGCGAGGCGAGGAGTCTGTTTTACATACATGTACGTAGTGAGATTTTTTAAATAAAGTGAACTTAGTAATAATCTTGTATGTAACCAAAATCAAACCACATCTGAATAAAGGCTTATTATTATTATCTATCATTTATTTGTATACATTTTTTTTCTTTAGTGTGAAATATAAAAGAAAAACAAAACAAACTATTAAAAATTTATAAAAAAAACCCATCTGCCGCTTGCGGGGCTTTTGAGTAACCAAGCAACGAGCAATGCTCTGTTATTTGCTATTATTATTATTATTACATAGCGAGAAAACGAGCTAGTTTGTCAACTGACGTCCAATACGAGTAGCTGATGGCTTTTCTGCACCAGAAGAGACAACAATGACTTGCATTATGTATACCCTTCCCTAAATAACACTATTGTAGTTCTATGGGCGCACCATTAATGAGTGCTTGTTCCACATGGCGCATCTACTGATATGGCATCCAAAGGATTAGGATGCTCATTCTCGTAGCAACAGATACACTCAGAGTACAGCAGACGGTATTCAAGCTAATTCTTCAGAAAACAAATTTATTACTCAGATTGTGAGAAAAACAGACCGATAAATTTGCTTAATTGTTTATTTTTATTATTAATGAAAAAAACTTTTTGAAATTTTCTATTATAAACGTTCTTACATATTTTGAGAATAATTTTTAAAAGTGTGAGTGTTGCATAACAGCTGATATATGGTGAAAGCTCGCGATTTATATTCTTTATTCTAACGAGCTTTCGTTCTTCGTCTGCGTTTATTACGGATTCGACAGATTCCCTGGGAATCGTTTTTTGTCCTGTCTGCTAAAATTCAAGTAGACTAGTTGCTTAGTTAGGGCGTGAAGGAAGGACAAACAAAAAAACAAAGACACTCTCATTTATAATTGGTAAGAATGATTTCTCACTCAACTCAAATTGTGTTTCCTAAATTATTGCACAACTTCACTCCATTGCACTTATTTATCTTTTACTCACACTACTACCACATGGCAAGAATACCTTCGAAATTCAAGTATTTATTTGCGTGGTTTTTGACAAACAAATTTGATCTTATAATATAACATAACAAGTTCTGTGCTACAATCAGGCATTCTATGGCATGGAAATTATAATAACACCTTAATTATAAAAATATTTTTCCTTTTTATACAAAATGTCAGAAAATTAAGGTATAAAAACTGTGAAATTAAATAACAATGTCAATTTAAAATTAAATAATATGAAAGACACCAAAATATAAACCTAGAACCACTAATCATAAACCTTTAATTTGGCCTGTAGTCTGATCTTTTTGGTAGGAGTAATATCGTTCCACAGCTTAGCTATGTATTCTCGCTTAGCTCCTTAGAGCCCATCAAGTGGACGCCGGCCTAAGCCTTCAATATAAACAGCGCTCGAGTTCGCAGTTGCCCCGTTGTTCGGAATTTATAGCCGCGTCGGATTTTTTAATAAAAGCCGACAAATGTACGAAATTTCTGGGCTTATCGATTGTTCCAGTCACCCTCCGCCCCACAGTACAAAGTAAAGTACGCCTCGTTTGTCTATATGGAAGCTCTAATCTCAAAAAGTTTACATGGACTTTTAAGTTTTGTCATAGTAAGTTAGTTAAGTAGTTTTCGTTAAACTTTCACAGATTTTTTTTCTTATCTATGCTATTATTTACATACAGAATTTTTCTGTTGTTCTATTTCTCGTGGTATATTGTTGCCAAAAATATTCGTTGCTACTAGAAAAAGTTCAGTTAAAATCGGGTCATTTTTCCCCGTTCAGTATATTGTCGAAACAAATTAATGAAATTAATGTTATTATGATTTGCACTAATGTTAGGAATGATAGTTTATCTGATTGCTTGTGGCCGTTAACATCGTTTTTGGTGATATTTGGCACACGAGGTGTTCTATATTGATCCCCGAAATCTGATGATAAAAAACACCGGGATTTAAAAAAAATATTGCATTTTATATGTTTGGCTTGACAACTTGACTTAGTGAACTTGAAATAGTTTGAATCCTGTAGAGGGCCATGGGATATATTTTATTTTGGGAAATAAACCCAAAAAAATTACGCTATTATGTGCATGTGTTTGTTTGTTTCGTGAAGAAGCAAATTAACATAACTTATAAAATAATCAATCTGCAAAAATATAGGAGTTCTTGAACTCTGAACATATCGATTGATTGACCCTTTATTACTCTGTCGGCCGCCCGAGCTTACGGTTCGCAGTAATATGATTTGTTGGGAAAACAAAGTATTTGAACAAACGAGTGGAAGAGCATTGAAGATGTTACATCTGTGCATTGAAACAATATTGAAAAATGATAGTCTTATTGACTCGCTTTACTTATTCTGTTGTTATAAATATTAAATTCAAAAATTCTTTATTCACGTAGGCCTATCTCAAGCATTTATGAAGCGATCATACATATGTGTTTACGTAAATGTGAGGTGATGGTGATAACTACGTTCGCCAACTTGAACCTAGAGCTATTTTTTATCACCATCTCACAGTTAATTAATATTTATTTCCTTGTTTCGCGACATCGTATCTTAGCGGTATGTCTTTATCGGTTGGGCGGGAACTAGTCTCGGCGGAAGCCTTCCATCAGACCAGATCAGAGAATATTCAGAAATCATAAATTCCCAAACTTCACTCTATCGAATCCGACTCAAACTCACAGCGCTTACCGTTGCGCCACAGAGGCTTTCTTCAAGATTAATAATAAAAAAAAGTAAAATATCAGAAATAAATATAAAGGAATTTCTTACTGAGTTTTTCTAATAAATATTTTCTATATTTCTATATTAGGTATTAAAGATAAATGACATGAAAAATGTTAGTACTATTTTCATTCAAGGATCTAAAAATATATTTTGTTTACTTATCATAGTGATGTAAAACATGACAACGTACCGCAAGGCGTTGATTAAAATTTAAAAAGTGAATAACGTACAAGATGGCTGCCAAAAGAAGCGAAGGTTATTCACAATTTGCCTAATATGTTACCTTTATAGGCGTAACTGCTGAGTCAAGCCCAGTTGTCGAGAGCGGCTATATTATAGAGCCTAATAAGCAGTTTTCATCTCCGTATAAAATGTCATTATTGTTATACCTAGGTACTACAGTTACATAAAGGGATACGGTCATGCGTACGTTTTGTTAAATATTTTTGTGGTCTGGTAGCTGGCTGGTGTCATGGTTATTATCCAATCTACTGGTGAAAGTTAAAGAAAATTCTAATTTTTTTCCACTACGACATACGACTATACGACTAGCCCTTGACTGCAATTTCACCTGGTGTAAGTGGTAGAGGAGTGTGGCATTTAATCAGTTTCTAGCGACATCGTACCAGAACGTTAAGTCGCTTATCAGTACGTCTTTGTCGGTAGGGAGGTAACCAGCTACGGCCGAAGCTTCGACCAGACCAGGGAAAATTCGGAAATAATAAATTCCCAAATTAGCTATGAAGTTTTAAATAGGAAGTCCTGGGTTCATCCCCGACAGGGACCATTTGGGAATTTATAATTCCTAAAATTTATCTGGTTTGGTCGTGTGGGATGCTTCGGCTTCGGCTAGTTAAAATCCCAACCAAAAATAAAAGTCCAAATTTGGCTCAAGTGCTCTGTAGGATGTGTAACTTGCATGCCCTGAGTATTTTTGCTTTTTGTATAGATGATAGTATTCTACTTAATATCAAGTTGGCCAAATGCTTAGTTCGTCAATAAATGTGATAAGCAAATAATGGTTGAAGTACTTCCTCGCACGAGTTTTATCATAAAAATCTCTACTAAAATCCTTGTGTACTTTTCTATAACGGTTATGCAAAATTTAATGATGATCGTATGAGATGTACAAGCGTGAAAGCGCAGCAGACAAACTTATTTACTTTCACATTTATAATAGCAGTTACAATAGTAGGTATTGAGGGGTCCCGCTCCATATTCCTAACCAGCCGATATGAGACTTCGGAGCCACGACCCCTCGCGTCCAGCGGGCTCGAGTTCGTTACGGAATAAATTGGCCTGTCTCCAAGCTCCTCCAGTATTTTTGTGCAGAATAACAATTTCTGCAGGCGCGCGCCAAGTGGAATAGAAATCTGTACCTCGCAGGTACATCGACGGTTTATTTGTGATTGTGGTGTTACGGCATCTCCTTGCCATACGTTTAAATGCTTTTTATTTGTTTTTGTAACTGACTTACAAAAAATGTGTGGCACATGTGACACATTGAAAGTGCTTCATATAAGTTTTATTCATATAAGAACAGATTACGAAAGGAATCTGATTCCAGTCGTAATCTGTTCTTTTGTACTCGACGTACTGAAAAGATGAAGCATTATAAATTTGTTCCATAAAATAATGACTTTTCTATTACATTTTTTTTTAACGAAAATAAAATTAAAAAGTAAAATTTAAGAATTTATTTGAAATTGCGACAACTCAACTAAGTATAGTACATAATATATGCCATCATATAGCATGGCGATGCGTCACCGTTTTATAAAACCATTTCTACTTTTTTGTATATAACTTTGAATTACGATTCTATTTATTCCATTACTAGTAAGCCTGTGATTAGAATGCTGAATCGCTTGGCGATACGCTTCTGGCGGTAGGATGGTAACTAGCCACAGCCGAATTCTCCCACCAGACTTAGACATACCATGGGGCCAGGTTTGAGCAATAAATAACTTGACCTCAGGGTAGGTATTTGAAGAAGTGAAGTTATTACATTTGGTGTAACATATATAATTGACGTAGAGTTGCTGACATTGACTTCGTTCGTACTTAAGATTTTATTTGAAATTTGAAATTGAATACATATGTTGGTTTGTTTTTGTTTACAAATTAAACTTTTAGGCTTTTTAATTTTAAAGTTATATTTTTTCCATCATCAATAAGTCACCAAACGTTTCCAGTACGCGTCTAATCGCACAGGTGTGGTCCTAAGTGTCAACATTTGTCAGCGCGCAGCTAAGCCCAGCCGTTCCCCGGACACGTTTCCCGGACACGGAGTGGAACACTCTAAGTTCATTATAACGGTTATTTTTCTTCCCGAAGTAACGAATGAATCAAACTTTTCGTTCGTGAGTCGCGACCCATTATTCATGCTATAACTTACACTCTTTAGAGAAGTATCAAGATTATTTTGAACGCCTCTACTTTTTTTTTTAAAATGAAATGTATAACTATGACAGGGTTATTTTCATAATGTAGCTACTAACAAAGTCTTTTTTTTTAATTCCACCCATAGCTAAAAGAGGGGTAGTAAACTTTAATTGAAATCTCTCGTTTCCAAGCAACATTCATAAATTTGGTATCTTCATTAGCTTTGTCTACTAGCTACTACTAGCTTGCTTTCAGGACACCGCGGGAAAATGTCTTAATATCACGGAATATTAGACATTATCAGTCTATTTTTAAAGATCCTCGTTATCAGCCCATTACGTGCCCTAAAGGCTACGGGTCTTCTCCCAGAATAAAAAGGGTATAGACCGTAGCTCACCACGCTGGCCAAGTACATGTTGGTAGATTACACATAATTTTAAGTGCATTATAGAGAACTCTTTAGCATGAAGTTTGTAGTAGAACTTTTGTGACAAAGCTCGTCCGGGAAGTACTATAGCCATACTTATTCCTGCTGCTTATCAGCATTGTTGCACTGCTGTGGTCCGGTTTCAAAGGTGCGGTTGCCGGTGTAATTACAGGCATATGAGGCTTAACACCTACGCCTTAAATCGATGGACACAGGGCGGCATATTGCAGGACGTACTCCTTCCATACCCTGTGAAGTGTTGCTCTGTTTAAAGGCGATGTTATTCCACTTAACATTAGGTGGGCCATCATAATTTTAAAAAAATAATGTAGGGATCGAACTCGGTTACCCCGAAAAGGCGGCCAATGTGTTAATCACTAGGCTATCACCGCAAAGATCTATGTCACGTCTATTTTGTAAACCTTTTGGGAGTTATTCCATTTAAAAAATAAACAGGCAACATCAAAATTGTATAATAGCGGAGATTCTTGATTCAAACGCAGCCGTGCGAAAGGTATCGAGTTTATAATGATATCACAAAACATCGTCGAATCAAGGTTCGGGCTTGAGTTGTGTTTCAAAGGCTTTGATCATATTTTGTGGAGTGTACACTTTAATGGGGTGGTGGCTGAACGCTGAATATCAAATAACCTGTCGCGAGAACTTCAAACAATTACATTATTTAACTATGATTTTAATATGAATTTTAACTACTTTTTCATTTGCTTTTTTAGGATGAAATCAATTAAATAAAAAAAGCACTTTGCATTACGCCAATGCTATCGTCCCCACAGAACATTAGTCACTACTACTTGTACTGCCAATTTCCCAACTCCATACACTGTTATTGAGATTTTTAAACAGAATAACTTTTTTAGAGAGTTATTTGAAAGAACGGAGAATAACGCAGGTTACTTGTTATCCCAGGAACACAGACATTTGTAAAAAGCGTGATAAAAGCGAATCATGAACGCGGGCATCACTAGTCAGAAGCAAACTTTTTAGTGGTTATTAAACTTTATATATTTAAGCATTCTAAAATCTGAAAGACAAAAAGATTTGAAATTATACCTAACGAAACCCCTAGAAGGAAGAAGTCATTCAGTCAAGCAGTCATTTTAACTCTTAAACTTCTTTCCAATAATGTACTATTTATACCATTGCTTTCATTAAAAGTCTAAAACCGATTTTACAATTGCCATTTCTGCGGAATAATTAACTATGAAATCACGCATATATCTAGGGAGTGGAATATTGTTCCTGAACCCACTAAAATTGAATGTCGCAAATTAGATGCAAATCTGTTATCGAATCAAAACTCAGTTATTAGCCGCATAAATGTAACAAGATCAAATTATAATCTATATGTATCATTACTTATTTACATGTGTTATTTTTTTTAATTCCTTTGACTATAGCAAGTCTTCCCAAGACTTGGACTTCTAGTACAAGTCTTGGGAAGGAAACTGGTCTCCTCTTTGTAGGTGGCCAAAGAAAGCTACTTTTCTGCGCATGATGGTGGACATCAGTTCTCGGTCGTTCCCTACCAGTCTGTGAAACCTGACAAACTTGTCACCGAATGAAAAGAAGTGGCAGGCATTAACTGGTCTTAGAATAAACGACTTAACTTTTCTTTCTTCGGAGTTCATAAAAGTTGAATCTTGCAGTTGCGAATCGATTTGCTAGCAACCTATAGCATACAATGTAGCGGCGTATGGGAAACCTCGCCACGTGTTGCAGTAACTTCTCCCCAATACATTTCGCATCTCGTAGGAAATAGAAAGCTTTATGGCACTACGAACTAGCTACTTACTTCACTGGATACGCCAATTCTGTCGGTTGTATAAATTGATTTACATTTTAAAACTTGTATTAGCTTATGTGTGTTACGGAATCTTCGGTCGTAGTTTGGAACTTTGCAGGCAATGATAATGCAATAATTTAAATAATTTTCCTACTTTTTAATTGTTGGATCAAAAGGGTGTTTTTTTAACTAATATTTTTAGTTTTTTTTTTAAAGTAATGCTTTGGTATCACTTCAGTAAACATTTTTTTGTTATCGTCACGTTTTTTTATCGTTTCAATTTGCGGAGCTCGCCTCTAAACAGAGCAACACTTCGTAGGGCAAGACGACGACGAAGATGTCCTGCAAAGTTTCGCCCTTTGCCCATAAACTGAGAGATAGTTCTCTACCATTAAGTTTGGTTACATAATGATAATTAATTTTTTGATAAAGATTAATTTTTGAACAGACTTTTAACGACTTTTACATAAATATAAATATATTACGACAATACACGCATCGCCATCTAGCCCCAAAGTAAGCGTAGCTTGTATTATGGGTTTAGTACCCATAGCTGATGAATATTTTTATGAATTATATTCATAATACTTATAATGTATAGATAAAAACCTGGACACTGAAAAATCATACATAAAATTTGCCAGTTGTGGCAATCGCACCCACGGCCTTGGACGCAGAAAGCAGGGTCGCTGCCCACTGCGCCAATCGACTGTCGAAATACTTTGTAAGGTTCTGAACAAACTTTTAGAGTTATGTCAATGCATAAATGTTATGTTATTTGAAATGGGTGAGAAATATGTAAATATGTCATATTATGAAAATTAAGCTTAATTTGCTTTAGTCCGCGAAATGCAGGAGAATCTGGGTGGTATAATTTATAATTTCTTCAATCCTTATACTCCACACCAAACAGATCTTTGGCAAAGTATCCTCTACGCACGTTTTTTTAGCGTAGCGTAGTTTTTTAAGTGGGGCCTGCTTCTATCCAATTGAGAAATATGTCAGTTTGTAGGTCTGCTTATAAGATAGGTAGTTGTAAGTTAAATTTATATTTGAATGTCTGATGTTTTAACAGTTCAATGAAGCACAAAAAACTGTAATTATTACTTTTAAAATAGCGTGCAAAACTTCAAAAGTTATTATCATTGGACTGTGAAGAAATAAAGGAAATTCTTTTTTTTGTGGGAATTTTCGCAACAAACTTATTGTTCAGTTAGGTTGTTGTACTACTTTTGTGCAGCAGGGCAACGCCACGAACAGGACTTTTAGCTTGGGTTTGCACAAATAGGACTTTCGTCAGATATAAATATATAACGTTACCGGTACTTTAGTTAGAGTTTTTTTTTCATAGTAAGAATTGTGATGGATCATGGCCAGCTTATGGTAAGTGGATTGAAACAACTCTGTAAACCAAAACACAGCAATTAACCAATGCTGCTTGGCGACAGAAATAAGCATGGTAGTACTTCCCCGGACGTGCTCTGATACCAAAAGTTCCACTCCCTATTGGCGCAGTGGGCAGAGGCCTTGCTTTCTGAGTTCGAGGGTGTGCGCCAATAATCAAGTTTATTGGTTGCTCAGTTTGGGCGAGACGGAAGGACAAATAAACAAAAGAACACACTGTCGCATTTTTATTATTGTTTAGAACTGCACATTACTTTCGGGGGACCTAGTTCGAATCCCAGCACCTCTAACTTTTCCAAGTTTTTTGTGGTTTAAGCTATTAAAATAGGTATCAATTGCTGCAACCGTGCAGGAAAACATCAAGAGGAAACCTGCATGCCTAAGAGTTCTCCATAATGTTCTCAAAAGTGTCTAGGCCAGCGTGGAGCCTATTAGTTGATATGGTGATGATTAAAGGTTACGTAGATTATTACCAAGTGTATCGATTCCATTTCATACATTTCCTTGGTAAAAACTTCACGCGGTACTTACAGACTAACTTACTCCAAAATGTCGCATCATAAGAAATGTTGCCATATGGCATAACAGTAACTTTGCTTCAATAAGTCTCGCATGTCGGCGGAAATTGGAGAGGTTTATGCGACTCTGATCTGGATTCCACTGGATACGACCGGCTTCGGGCGCACAGAAGTGGAACGCAGTCGTTCTTTCCTTTATTTTTCAAGAATACGAATTGAAAACTTCAAGGTTTACCGTAATCAATGCAAAGTATCCTAACGTTCAACTAATATCTTTAAACCGTATTCCATGTAATCATTTGCCTATATTATTACAAAGATCTTAATACTAGGAACGTAAAGTAACTTGACGTGTTTGTTTCGAATAAGCACCTACGAAACAGCACAGTAATTCCGAGAATAGGTATAATTGGAAATGTTTCTAGAACGTTCCTTTGTTTACGATTTCCGAGTAAAGAAGATTCTGGGCCTTCGAAGCGGTATTAAACTCGACGCGACTGAGTCACTCTGCTCTGAGAGGGAAGCGAAGTAAAATCGAAGTGATACAGTAAAACAAGTAATAATTGTAAAATAGAGTTGCTACAATTCTGGACTACGATTGACTTGCCATTGTTAGTGTGTTCTGGAACTTTGTACTATTTGAGCAATATTCTCACCGATTATAAGTGGTAATGAATTAGAACGGTGAGAAGCTAATTACACTAATTTAAAAAAAGATAAAAAAAGAACAGGACTTCAAAATGGAAAAAAAACATAGCAATTAATATTTAAAAGAAAAATATAAGAATTATTAGTCTACTTTTACACCAACTTCTCAAAAAACTCGGTCATGCTAGGTCAGGTCTAGCTAGATTATCAGGTTTACCTAGATCAATAATCATAATAGACCCAAACCTCGATAGCTTAATCGCCTGGCGGCACGTCTGTTCACGTTCGTAGGGTGGTAACTAGCTATTGCCGAAGCCACCCTGACGAATAATGTATAATTACTAATTTATTGTCTCATTATAACCCGGGCCCTGTCGTGCGCTGGTTGATGATATTAAGAAAGCAAGCGGTGATAGCCCAGTGCTAAGAGCTTCAGCCTCAATTTAGGGGTATGTAATCGAGTTCGATCCCCGGCACGCACCTCTTATTTTGCAGAGTTCTCGCCAATTAAAAAATATAATTTGCTTAACGGTGAAGGAAAACATTATGAAGAAACCGGCGTGCCTTCGCGTCTTCTAACAGCTACTTGGCCAGCAGGGTGGATTACGGCCTAAACTCTTCTTATCCTGAGAGTAGACCCGTGCTCTGTCATCATCATAATCAGCAACCAATTTGCCGGCTACTACAAGGCACGGGTTTCCTCTTAGAATAAGAAGGGTTTAGGCCGTTGTCTACTACGCTGGGCAAATGCGGATTGGTAGACTCCACATGCCGTTGAGAACATTGTGGAGAACTCACAGGCATGTAGGTTACCTTCACCGTTTAAAGCAAGTGTTATTTAAATTGCTTAAATTAAGAACGCTCATAATTCCGAAAAGTCAGTCTCCACGAAAGGAAATCGGAAACCTTACCCACTCGTGCCCTGTAGTGGACCGGTAATGGATTGACAACAATTGGAATACAATTGTCGAGGTATACACCGACGTAACGAGGACACAGATGTTTGTTACGGAGAAAATCACTGAGCGAGCCCCTTCAAAGGGACTACATATAAATCCAAACGAGAAAATACATTTTTTACCTTTGTGAAGGTGCCTGCTTCTGTTGTTCTCGAACACATGCTCCCGTTTAAGTGATCATTAATTTTATCTGACTTCAAAGCTGCACGTGTCACCTGCCTGAGCGTTGACAATGATAATAAATATTGTGATTATAACGATCCAAATGGCTGACACTCTTTCAATATATGTCATGGACGAAATCCATCAGGCAATTATAAACGCCCACATACTACGAGGTTGGAGCCTAAAGTTAAAAGTATGGTCCCGTATACCATATATTCTTCCTTCTATTCTGATTCTCTCTTCCGTTCTCCGATATATATTACTAGTTGTTAAACCCTCAGCTTCGGCTGCCCAAAATATAACGGACACAGTGTACGTAAAAACATATATTGCGAGTCTGAGACTAATATGACGTTGACGAAAATATTATTAAGAACGAAATAAAAGAATAAAGTAATAAAACGAAATCGCGAACTCTACCAGATAAAACGTACTTGTGAAAGTATTCGTGACATTCGAGTAATTGAATAACACCGCTGACCTCTAGAAAAGAGGTTAGTGAATACGCATTAATAGCAGGTTGGTATTTAAAAAATGTACTCTTAAATTTAACATTTATGAAATATAAAGGAATAAATACTATCTTTATTTAATTTAAAATCTCAAGAACAAAGTGTCTGCCATTATACAAAAGTCTAGACAACTTAGACCCAATATTCAGATAAAAAGCGAATGTGAATGAATGAATGAATACACTTTTATTGTTTGTGTTCAACGGCCGAGTGGCGCAGTGGGCACCGACCCTGCTTTGTGAGTCCAAGGCCGTGGGTTCGATTCCCACTACTGGAAAATGTTTGTGTGATGAACATGAATGTTTTTCAGTGTCTGGATGTTTATCTGTATATTATAAGTATTTATGTGTATTATATTAATAAAAAAATTATTCATCAGCTATCTCATAACACCCCATACCCATACCCATAACACAAGCTACGCTTACTTTGGGGCTAGATGGCGATGTTTGTATTGTCGTAGTAGTATATATTGTACACCAAACAAAAAAAGTAGTTACAGAGATATAAATACATATCAAGAGAGTACAATTTGGTGTGTTAATTTGGTGATTCGGTGGAATGTGTTATCGTTTAGGTTAATAATTATTTAAACGTTTATGAAATTCAGCTAAATAACTTAAAGTGGCTGTTTTTGCTAGAACTTATAATAGCCCCGTGACATGAAGGCATTTAAACCTTCATCATCATCAACCCACTAAGGCCCACTAGGTACAGGATACCGGTCTCCTCTCACAACGAGAAGAGTTAAGGCAACTTACCACTAATCTTGCCAAGATAGGTAGACTTTAGACGTCTTTGAGAATATTATGGCCCACTCTCAGGCATGCAGGTTGTCTCACAAGAACTACATTCTTATTGCTTAAAACCAAAACGCACATAACTCTGAATAGTTAGAGGTGCGTGCCGGGGATCGAACTTTGCCTCTCGAGAGCAATGCGAAACCCCCAACCAATTTCTGAGCTATCACCACCATTTATTGTACAGCAAAAAATTAATGTTGGACAAACATACTCAAATTGCCTTGTCCATTTTGATGTGGATAAGAAGTTAAAAATGAGAGCTTACTATTAAAATGATAAGTTAATATACTAGGTGGCATAATAAGCGTGAAAAAGGTGAACGAGATTATATGTATACATTATGACGGCCGACAGGCGCAGTGGGCAGCAACCCTGCTTTCTGAGTCCAAGGCCGTGGTTTCGATTCCCACAACTGAAGAATGTTTGTGTGATGAACATGAATGTTTTTCAGTGTCTGGGTGTTTATCTGTATATTATAAGTATTTATGTGTATTATATTCATAAAAAAATATTCATCAGCTATCTTAGTACCCATAACACAAGCTACGCTTACTTTGGGCCTAGATGGCGATGCGTGTGTTGTCGTTGTATATTTATTTATTTATTTATTAAGATATAAAAGATGTTCTCTGGTCCCATTTTAGACCAGGGTGCGTTTCAACTCTATTAGCTTTAGTTTTATTATGAAAATGAAGCTTCATTTGCTATACTCCGCGAAAAGCAGGGGATATAATCTGTATGGGGCAATTTATAATTTCTTCAATCTTTATTGTAAATTCAACATCTCCTCAGGACGAAGAAGCAAAACGTACGTAGAGGGTACATTGCCGAAGATCTGTTTGGTTTGGAGAATAAAGATGCGTTTTCGATGCGATGAGATAGATGCGTGCATTTTTCGGTTAAGCACTTTCGTAATGGAAACCTCGACTTGGAGAACGAACGAGAAAACGAGTACCAATCAGCAATATTTGACTTTGTCTTTAAGAAAGACACTTACAATATTTGAACAGTGACCGTTAACAATATTGTTATTGCCAGCTTGTCACCGGTTACCGGCCGGTAACGAGGTCGCAGGTGTCCGTTACGAGGGAAATGCTAACACAAGCCGTCTCTCATATCGTCTCGGGGTACGTTTTATTTTTACATTTCCTCTCTAAGCTGACAACGATATATTTCTTGAGGCGAGTTTAAATGTCTAGGCGTATTATGGGACTTTTGTTAAACCATATATTTTTTTTATATATAAGAGCAATTTTCGGGATCTTCATCAACCAATGGACGTCCACTGCTTCTCTTGTGCCGCTTAGTCATTCGTTGTCGGGAGACGCCCAACGCTTCGATAACGAGGTCGCCATTCCAGCACCTTGAGACTCCAACGTCTATATATTATGCGAGCTATGTGCACTGTAAATTGCCATTTTGCTTCCCGACTCTTTGAGGTATACCAGTAACTGGTTCTTCTACAGATATTAATCAACTCTATCAACTTATATATTAAGGGATTAAAATGGCAAACGGGCAGAAGCTGTAACTTGTATTAAACGTAAACTTATAGAAAAGTCATATTTAAGTTTAAGCGACGTAATCGATAAAAAAGCTTGGGTGTGAATTATTGCTCTAACCACTATTCTAATAATTTTAAATGAGAATGTGAGATGGTGTTAACAAAAAAGAACAACCGACTAAGTTGGTTGTGGGCTTCTTCTTAGACCAGGAAACGTTTGGAACCCTCGTACGAGTAGTTTTAGTTTCATGTTTACGAATATGCGCCATCATCTCACTGCCGTACATTACATGAGAGTTGTGTACACATCTCTCAATTAATGTACGCATCACAAGTGCCATCTATGGGTAGGCCATTGAATAAAGATATTTTGACTTTGACTTTACTAATACCGTCATCACTTACCCTTGTGCCCAGCGTGGTGATTATGGACTAGACCTCTCGTAGAGTCTTTTACTTCGGTTTCTATGACGCCATTGAATTAAAAGCCTACCAGACTTGTCGAAACTGAACATTAATAATTATGTCACTGATGACACAAAAGTAACAACGGACTCGTCCCCCTGAATTGTACTGACATAGGCTAGGATAAGGATGGTGATAATAATGCTGATAATGAATGCGGATCGGTTAGACTACACGCCATTGTAAACATTACGGAGAGCTTTCAGGCATGCAGATTTCCTCACGATGTTTTGCAGAACTGTTAAAACCCTAAACTCATTAAAACAATCTCTTAGCCTAGACATAACATAACACCTAGCTTTGCAGCAACTTAGCAATTTGCAACAACAAACAACCAGGATTCCTCAACAAACAACAATTACTCGAACAACAATCCACGAAGAACCTTTAATTAAACTAAACATAGGAAAATATACCGCCGGGTGGTTCGCGAGTCGCGTTCGCAAAGTTTGCTAGTTCCTCACTAATATAATTAAGATCATCTCCCTTCATGCCTCTCCCCTCCCCTTTCCCCCCTCTACCTCAGTTACAAGTTCAAATTTAGCTTGCGGTTGTACCGCGATTCGAAACTTGAAAGTTGAACGTCACCACAAAAAATATACCAATAATCGAAAATTAAGCATTATTATAATTTATAAATTTAAATATAATTAATATATTATATTTGCTATATTTCCTCCAAATAGTACTAGCATATGAGTTCGCCCGCGTTTTTTTCGCATCCGCGATTTTTTTATAAATTCCATGGTAAATGTTTGTCTACCTTGTATATAAAGAATCAAATGAGAAGCGATGAAAGTTAATAAATAATAATATTAAAGTAAAGTTACTCTACAACAAACCAAAAAACAAACGAACGTATTTAGTATTACTAGAGGTGTTTTTACCACGCTTCTCGTATTTATTATGAGTACCTTTCAAATACTGTGCGTTTGTAAACATGCAAGTCAATTAATTTGAATTTCGCTGCTGGGCTGATTTGGCCAGAGCGGCAGTTACGCGGTGTTATTGCGATTGCCAGTCGTACTCATAGATAATTATATGTTTTTGCTACACTGCGCGCCCGTTACCATTGATCGCTTATGGCGTACAATCGGGTCTGAACTCACGTAGCTATCACGTATGTCTTTTATATTTATGTAAGTCCAGAATTTTGTTAGTGGAAAATGAAACGGTTTCTTTTGTTTATACATGATTCGCTTGACTAATATCATCATGGCAACCAATGGACGTCTACTTCAGGTCAAAGTGTTTTTTTATTGGTGATGGACTAGCGCTTGACCAAAATGTCACCAGATGAAAAGTGCAGATGTGGCCTAAGATGGGACGCACTTACCTAGAAAACTCCTATTCACTCTTGTTTTAAAGACATCCAGGTTGTAAGAATTAGGAAACACAGATTTCGAAGGTGCGTTTCCAATCCCAGCCACGGTATAAGTAAAGAAGATGTAAATTGCTTCGTGCGAGTTTTTGGGATATCGACGCCATAGGGGGGAAAACCCGCCCGGTTTCTTGTGGTGCGATGGTAAAATGCTGAAGAGAGTACGAGATCGAGCAGTTCCTGAGTACACTCCTGAAGTATATCCTATAAAACACGGACAAACTGGATACATTACGACAATGATTTAGGCATAGGTATTTTGTAGACAGATCCAAATGCCGTTTGAGTTCAGTGGCTCCCTCTCCTTTTAAGCCGCCTTACGGGTCTGCTGACGCTGCGTTAACCGGTACGATGTCGTTATTCTAAAAGCTCGGGACTTCCCGGACGAGCTCTGACACAAGTTACCAAACGTAAATTTGATTTCTTAAATTTGTGTATCTACAATGCTCATTCAATTAAAATTCTTATTAATTTAAATCAAATAATAATATAATATAATAGCGAATCCATAAATGTTTAATATCTGTGAAACTAATCTGTTGGCGAACTCATTATTGATAATGGCTGTTAGGACCCGTTTCTCTACGCATCTTTTGTTTGAACGACAACTTCCAAGTTTTGCCTATTACTTTATGGTCTGTGGTACTATCCAGGTTACAAGCAGTAGCGGTATATAATGACTAGTAGGTATAATAGTTTTTTTTACAAAATACACTTTGCGCACTGACTGATTAGGTATTATAGGATAATTTTACGAGTGGCCACAGGTAAACCAAGTCGATAGGCATTACACATTTATAGAATTTGCTCGTTAGATATAACATCTGTTTTATTTCTTATTTTCTGCTCGTGCAACTAAACTGTCCGATTGGTTTAAACCAATTGGTTGTAATCCAAGTTGTAACATTAAAGTTTAATTAATCAATTAAGTATTATCGAATTAGTAGGAATAATAGATTAAAAATCACACACGCAATTAGAGGAACTTATTTTCATCTGCCACTAAATTGCAACATTCAAGAAGTGGCTTAACTTTGTCAGAAGCCAGCCACTGGAAGTCCTATTGTACAAATATATATTATATTCATAAGTGGCAGTGTTAACTTAACATTAAGTAACCGACACGTTCACTTGCTGTCTTTAGGTATTTATGCATGTATCAATTTTATGTAGCTTGATGTTACGATATAGAGCAAGAGAATTTTTAATGATTAATCAGAAAATTAATATAAATTAAAATGTAATGATACACTTTAGAAATCCTCCTATAACTTAAACCATCTGAGGGTATTTGAGCCTCGCACCTAAGGAACAACGTGTCTTCAAAGTGAAGTATCGTTTGAATCCGCGATGTAACTGATATTGATTAACTTTGTTATCTGCCTCTTTTCTGTCTGTCCCTATTCCCTTCACCCCACAACGAGTGCCTGTGAACAATATCCGGGGTTTCTTTGGTCAAGAACAATTAAATTTTTCCTTGTTTGTCGATGTTGTCTAAATATACACAACTAGCTGTTACTCGTGACTTAGAACGCATTTTTTTTTTTACGAATTTTTTTTTTTCGCAGGATAAAAAAAAATTATCGTTCTATCACTATCCGAAATTTCGCCAAGCTCGGTTAAACTGTGAAGACGCACATAAGAAAGAAATAATATGTTCTCAAATTACGATGGTTTAAGAAATTTATTTTATTCTAAAGAAAAATATTTACTGACAAGAAAACTTACAGGCTACTAGAGGCTATATATTATTAGAGGTTTGCTAACATTGCAAGACAGAACGTCCCTAACCACAAAAAGTTGAAACTTAATTAAATATGCAAAAATAATCCTTTTATAGGAGGTGCAGCTAACCGTAAAAAATATATAAAAATATGAGGGTAGTTTGATGTCGTCGCTACGTCATGAATTGTATATTCAATTTCTAAGGCAGCTGTATTATCCCGGTGTTTTATTTATACACAACATAGCTATGCTATGATTTATTTTTGATGAAATGATAAATGCCCTAAGTAAATAATATAAATAAGTTGACAGTGTATTTTGGTCATTTTAATTTTTTTTTAATTATCAAATTTACGCTTATATATCCTTAAAGTGTACAATTTTAATATAATCGTAATTTTAATAAATTTAATTTATGATGAATTTGACGACTTCCAGAATACATAAAGAATTGCAATTTGCACTTATAACCAATTTTTTTGGTCAAGAGTTTGTACCTCCATTAATAACTGGTCGCAAAAGGCCCGTTCGATACTTAGGGGTACCACAGGCTGGGGCTGGCTGGATGTTTTCCTCGTTCTCGCCCTTACCCGTATATTTACACTTCGTTCGATAGCGCAAAAGGGTCTCTAACAGCCTTTTAATATTCTTCTAACAAAATGGGGTCTTATAATTTAATTACCATCCATACCCTCACAAAACACATTACCATTTAACCTCTGGTCCTCTTCAATTACCTCACATTAAACTCCTCCTTTTATAATAATTCCCTTAAATTTTGCTAATTTTCCCGAAGTTTTTCTCAGTATCCCCTTTTACATGGCCACCTTATCACATTAAAGACCCCTTCAGACTGAGTTAATCGGACGTGTATTAAGTCTGATGGAAACGTGGTAGATTAAGTGGTAACCTTTGCTGGGAAATATTAAAAAAAAATATAACTAAGGTGTGCTTTGAATAATAACAATATTAGTTCTCACAAAATAAGATTACTATGATATATTATTTAGACCCTCTACTGGTTCCTATTGTGGATTTTGAACCGTTTTTATTTAGTTATTGTTTAAATTCTATACAAAGATAATTCTTGAAAATGAACTTACTTGGTAGTCAGGTAAAATTAGTCTGAAACGATCTGGGCTTGAATTACACCATAAGAACGTTTCTCCAAATATTTATATCGGTTATAGAAATAAAATACGAATGTATATCTGATTGTTTATTGGTTTGTAAGTTAACTTTCTTCAGCTCAACAGTTCAGCTGTTGATGAAAATTGGTAGATTGCATCCTGGAGATTGATAAAGGATAACATTTATCTCATAAGAGAAGCGCATTGGTTAGGAGCTCAACTTTACTTTCGGAGGGCCGAGTTCGAATCCCAGGACGCAACTTGGGCCAGTGAGGCGGCCTTAACCCATTCTCATTGTAGGAGGAGGGAGACCCGTGCTCTGTAGAGTTGCTAGTAAAAAATTTGTGTGGGATTAAAATCATAGCATTTACCACCAATGCATGACTTTCGCGCTGAAATTTTACACATAAATATTGGCACCCTAGCTACTACTACCATTAAATACGTTTTATCGCAGAAAAATTTAGGGACCCTGCGGATTTTTTTTTTAAAATACAAACGCGAACGAAGTTGCGGTTAACAGCTTGTTATTATTAATTGCATGCTAGCAAGCAAACGCCCAAATAATTATAACTTTGTACGTACTCAGTCTGCGGGGGTTCTTACAGAGCAACCTTGTCACATTAAGTTGGGCGTTCCATTTCTAATTACTTCGGACCTTATTAACAAGGTAATTAATAGAACAAGGGGTTATGTTTGCAGTGCCGGAGGCAGTTATTGGTCAAAAGGGTCCGAATTTCGGAGGCCAATTGTTGTTTTAATTAGAGACCGTTTCGTAGTTTCGGATGAGGTGAAATGTACTTTTGAGGCAGAGTTGAATACGAGTATACGTTGGGAATTGGATTGGGGTATTTTAATTTGAGACTTTGTTAACCGCATACCTGTAAAGGTAGCTTATTCTGAATATATCTTCTGCAGAAATAATTTGTGCTTATTGTGACCTAGGATAATTGGAAAAGTAGAGTCTTTGTAAAGTATAGTTTATGTAGGACGACATAATCGGAGCAGATAGAAAAGGGAGATTTCGTATTTCTTTCTTAAGTTTCTCACTAAAATAAAGTTATTTAACAATAATATTTATGCTCGGATATAAATCCAGTACGCAATATATAATGAAAAATAAAATAAAATTAATACTTAACGTCTTAAACCTAAAGGCCACATTTTGCGTCAATAATAATAGAGTTGCCTCGGCAACATGTTGTACGCTCTACAGTACCTTGGCACGTTCATATTCTATACTGGACTCTGCTGTACATTGGGTCAATAAAACGTAAATACATAATGACCTGAAGAAAAAAAAATATCTTAAGGAAATTCGATAAATAATAATATAATAAAAAAGGGCCAAAGGTGACTTGAGAAAAAAATTCTAAACAAAATTCAAAATTCAAAATTTTGAATATATAATATTGGTTTCGATTCCCAAATGGTCCATTTGGTACCTTTTCTGTGGGCTTCTACGCCCTTATTTACCAAGTTTGCTTGAACGACTTCTCCTAATATATTTTTTTTGAACTTTATCAATTCCGCTACCCAATCATACTTACAAGAAAGTTACAAACAATAAGCACTATTTACTCAGTAAATCCAAATCGGTTTTCCGTTTCAGTGTTAGCTGAAACGGTTATAATGATAACCCTGACATTCAGACAGACAGACAGATAAATCTGTTAAATTAATCAAATCACTAAATTTGTGTGGCTTTATTTAATTAATTAAAAACACAGTTATGGTTTTTTTCGATGATAATTGATATATATATAATACTTTATTTAACTAGGTAATGGCGTAAATTACTTTTATAAATATAACCTAAAATAAAGTATGTAAAACTAAATAAAATCTAAAACGTCTTCGAAACCACCGCAGTTATATTTAGATATATATTTTTTATTTTATTTTTTTTATTTATTTAACACTCAAAACAGATCATTACATAACATAAACATAAGAACAACATACAATGAAATTAAAACTAACCATTGCACATGCGTGTATAAATGCAGCCAATAGATGTGACGGGCTTTTTTTTTTATTATTTACGGAATAACTTTATTTATTTTGAATAAAAAAAACCCCGACTTTCAATATAGTGTACGTCAATATTGATACACATATTGAGGAAGTTGTGAAAAAAAATGAAATTCGCCCTTTTGTGGTGATTTCGATAAACCTATTTGCCTCCGAAAAGCTAAGAAAGTTCCGACTAATTTACCTTTTAAACGAAACAAATAGTATAAAAATCGATCCATCCGCTCGTGAGCTACGACGCCACAGACAGACACACACACAGACACGTCAAACTTATAACACTTCGACTTTTTTGCGTCGGAGTTAAAAAAACATCATCAGCCTATTAATGTTCCACTGTTGAACACATGCCTCCCCTATATTTGGGGGTTTTCAGAGCAAAGAACCACACGCGACTCTAATACAGTTTTGTGGTCTTAGGATTACTTCGATATAGCGATAATAAAAATGACCGATGGCTTAACGTACTGTCCAAGGTACGGGGGCGTACACCGTTAATTTCCTTACTCCAGAGTTACTCTCAATACTTATCTAAAATCTTGGCCCGATATGGGAAATTAACAAATGCCCGTGTAGTACCGGACATAAGTTTATTGGGTTAGACGGTAAGACCGTAGTAACTAAGTACACTATCACTAGACCAACGAAGCAGCGATATAAAGATAAACTTTAAAAAGCGCCGCTAAATTCATAAACCTCGGGGTAGGGTTGGGTGAAACAAAATGGAGTCTGGAGGTCCTAATGGAATATTAAAGTCTCGAACTCTTATCGCTTTTCACCAGCCACTTGACCTCTCGTAGCTTCCCGCCTTCTCGTAATTAACTCCCGGGAACAAAACACTGAAACTATTTCGTTATGCACAGTTCCTCTTTAAGTTCTTAATTGTTCAGATGAATTGAGGAATCCGAAGTTCACCTGCTACTTCGGACTTCAAGACGTACAGTAGTTTTAGCGCAAATTGTTGAGGTCTAAATGCTCATTACCAAAGACTTATAGTCATGTTTAGGGGTTTCGTACCTAAAAGGTAAAACGGGACCCTGTTAGTACGACTCCGCTGTCCGTCCGTCTGTCACGAGGCTGTGTCTCGTGTTAGACAGTTGATTTTTTTCAGATGGTGAATTTCTCTTGCCACTACCACAAAAAATACCAAAAACCAGAATAAAATAAATAAATAAACAACGACAATACACACATCGCCATCTAGCCCCAAAGTAAGCGTAGCTTATGTTGTGGATACTAAGATGACTGATTAACATTTTTATGACTAATTTGGATAAATACTGAAAATATACATATAAACACCCAGACACTGAAAAAAATACATGTTCATAATACAATCATTTTCGAGTTGTGGGAATCGAACCAATGGCCTCGGACTCAGAAAGCCGGGTCAATGCCCACTGCGCCAATCGACCGTTAAAAGTAAATATTTAAAGGGGCTCTCATACAACAGATATGATTATTTTGTAATTTTTATAAATAATGGTACGGAACACTTCGCGCGCGAGCCCGACTCGCACTTGGCTTTTTACAAGCGCAACAGCTTTTTCAGTCCATCTGTGTGTCAGAATCATCAAAGAGGATTATACGGATGGATTTATTTGAATGCTTTATTTCAAACTGCATATTTATTTTTTCTGGGTAGGATTATAAATATCTATATAGGATAACGTACGATTAAAAAACTATACCCAAGTTTTTTTTGTTTTTTTTAATAAAATATTGCTATCAGCACGTTGCTATTTACAACAGTGTTAATTGTCATTGAGGCAGATTTTAAACAAACTGAGAAATTATATTTATATCGCCATTCGTCGCCAATTTCTCGTTGGATGGAGTCAAGCAGGGAGGTGTGCTGTGGATGCATGAGGTTACCTAATCATCTGACTGGTACCCTCCCCAGCACACTCCAGAGTGCCAATGTGAGATTTTCTACCAACAATGACTTATTCGATCGCGTGAGATTTAACTACGATTTATTTAGCATCGAAAGAGCGTCATTGTAGTTGTATACAACTTGAGACAGAACTACCCGAGCAGCATTGTTACAATGCTGTGTTCTGATATTAAGGGTGTGGTTGCCGGTGTAATGACAGTCCAGTTTCCCTGTATTATAACTATATGGCGCTTCTTAGATACCATTTAAATGGTAATAAATAACGAAACGTAGGGAGACAATCTCAGACTTGGCACTCAGGTCTCAATGTCTAGTTTCCCCTGAACCGGAGAGGGTATTACCAATGGTCTCCACTCAATTCCTGTACAGACAAAACTAAAGGCTTGCCTTGTCGTGCCTTAGTTTTAGTTTAGTTGGAAACAGCACAGCGTACTCTTGTTATTGTTTAAAGTTTATTCAACTGAGAACTTAAGATTTAAGCTGCTATTTCACTGGAGGAGTCAAAAGACTCATGTCGAGTAGTAGGTAGGGTTTTAAGAAGCATATTTATCATTATATAGTCGGTAGTTAAAGATTTTAAAGTAAGATTTTCGATTTTAATCAACAATTCTTCACAATAGGTCAACGGGTACATGCCACGATAATATTATGGGATTGGTCAATATTTCGAGCCAGTTGCATGGATCATGGTCACGACTAGACTGCGGAGGTCCGAGATCATCGTCAGCTTCTCCATTAATGAGTAGTCAGTGTAGTATGTCGAAAGGAACACGAAAAGTCAGATTCTGCCCGTGACATCCAACTTGACATCTCGTACCTACTTTCGCAGTCCTGTCGTGACGGTGTACGCATGGATGGTAAAAAGTGAGCAAGCGGATGATGTATTCCCCTCTCACTCGGTTCCGCAACGACCGTCATCCTGTTAAAATCGTGCAACAATGTGCGCGCGCATTTCGTTACATCGTATAATTTTACTCCCATGATTCTTACCTAACGCCGTTAAAGAAGGATAACTTCAATAAATTTCGCAGGAAGTAGATGAAACCTTTTACATAATATATATCAGTTTTAATACAATTTTGTGATGTAGAGAAACTGTTACTGTTTGCGCCAGTAATACAATGTCTTGGCTTATATGATAAAATTGAGCTGTGAAAATTATTCTATTCTAATGAGGGCTGAAACACTCACCGTAACAAATTCTCAATCATCCCGATGGCAAGGCAGCCTTATATTTTGTGTAGAGTTTGTAAGTCAACGTAAATCTTGACGTGAATTTAATAGTTGTTGCAGCCAACTTGCTCTCAGTTCAATGCCCATTTGATACTTGCGTGCTACTTACGTGCTCGCCTGAACTGGGGTGAGTTTAAGTGTCCACAAAGTTGTTATATACATATTTTAAACTCTGTGGGCACTCATTAACTTCTTGAAATCTGATCAATGATTTAATAAGCGTTTTGTACTATGAATGGCTGTTTCTAGGTTATTATCCTAGAGATGTCAGTTTTTTGTAAATTCTAATTCAACCTAAGTACGGTTTAGAGAAACGAAAAAATAAACATATTCCTCATAATCAAATTAGATTTATAATGATAATGTAAAATGGTGACAGAAAAATGAATACCAGATTGGTTTTACTGTGGGTTTTTTCTTCTCTACCCAAAATCAAATTACAATTATATGCCACATGGTAAATGACTTTAATGATATTTAAATTATAAGGAATTTCAGAATTAAGAGAATTAACAATATCAAAACAATATTACTTTAAGCCACGGCAGTAAACCTCCAGGAGGCATTTAAAACCGTCACAGCTAATGTTTTAAGTGAGCAAGTATGACGTTACCTCAAAATAATGGGTAACAGTATGTATGAGCGACTTACAGGTTTCTGTCGTATGCCTATTAAAATAAAGAAGTTAAGAGTCTGTTCTCAAGTTCGTAATCCCATCGTTATGATCTATTCCGGTTCAATGGTTACTTTGAGTCACATATTATTCTTGTGCACATAAATAATTGCAGATAATAAATTTACTTGTATCAGATGTAACTTAAAAAAAATGTCATGTATCACCATCTATTATCTAGAATTATAAACTTGATTCTCGTGGCACGTTTTGCTAAGACTTGATAGATGTGACGCCATGACTCTCGATACATTTGTGTGTCATCAGAATACAGTTGTCACCAACCTTTTCTACCTGCGAGTGTCGTACGAGGCGATTAAGGAAGTATAACGAGGAACGGGCTGCAGCATCCTCTGTGCCACTACTACCATCTACTGCAATCTTCAACCCGCCTGCCCAGCGTAGTGGTTACGAGTGAACCCCCCGTTTGGAGAGGCCTTCAGTCCAGCAGTGAACTATTATAGGCTATTGATGATGATATCTACTTGATACATAGAATTAAAAACATATAGAACCCTCATTCAGCCATTATTGCATTAAGAGCATTGTGTCCGAAAACAGTCAAAAAAGCCCCGCGCACGTTTGCAAGCCCGCAGAATGTTGCAAGCTTACAAAGTTTTTTTATTTACTCCTTTTTATGTTAAACGTTTAAAACATTAGAGGTTAAATGATTACTGTTATCTGCTAAATAGAATGAAATCACTAACCGCCTTTTCGAGAAAGACTCTAAAATGGAGTATTTTTGATGCTTGACTTGAAACGTGCACATTGTTCTCATTTACTCCATTTTATGTAAAACGTTAGGACATTAGAGGTAAAATAATTAGTGTCAACTGCTAAATTGAATTAAGTGACTTATCGCCTGTTCGAGAAACAGACAAAAACGGAGTGGTCTTTGATGCTTCAATATTAGTCGTGTACACGGTTTCTGTAGGTTCTTAATTCTGTCACTTTATATTAAAACCGTTGCATATTTCCATATATAATAACATTTAAATACTTGTGATTGGTATCTCTGCAACTCGACGTTAATTTATTGATTGTTAATTTTGGCAGCTGCCTGAGTTGACCCCAATGATTTGGCAAATGGAGTAAATGATCAACATTAAATCACTTGGTTCGGAATGTAAAATAGGCCTGTATCGAAAGATCAGCTTCATTTACATTACATAAGCGGTATTTTGACGGCCGATTGGCGCAATGGGCAGCGACCCTGAGACCGAGGCCGCGGGTTCGATTCCAATAAGTGTACAATGTTTGTGTGATGAACATGGATGTTTTTCAGTGTCTGGGTGTTTATCTATATATTTTAAGTATTTATGTATATTATTCATAAACTTATTCATCAGTACCCATAACACATGCTAAGCTTACTTAGGGACTAGACGGCGATGAGTGTATTGTCGTAGTTTATTTATTTATTTGAATAGACTCGATTGCCATCGTGACCGCTCGTTATCAAAATTTGTCTGCGCCTACTCGCGTCATCTCAGGTCGACTGTCGTTGTCCGTTTTCTCCATTCAAAGTGGTTTTAAGTAGTTCCTACGGTATTTTTTTTTCCTGAGGTCATTTTTGACCCTTGATAACCAGGTCAGGGTATTTTAAAATGTAATAAATGTCATTGCACCAGGGCCTATGTCCATTGTCCACAACATGTTACTTGCGTTGGTTAACGCGCTGTTTTTTGTTCCACCGTTAAAACAAACGATATTTAATTGCTTAACAAAAATAATATTTGATAATAACACCATTTTCATTGGTACTATGTTGTCATAGATCAACGTCTGACACACAGTAACTGCAACAGCAGATAGTAGCCGCAACATTTCCATAGCTGGAACTATACGGCCGATTGGCGCAGTTTGCAGCGACCCTGCTTTTTCAGTCCAAGGCCGTGGGTTCGATTCCCACAACTGGAAAATGTTTGTGTGATGAGCATGAATGTTTTTCAGTGTCTAGGTGTTTATATGTATATTATTCATAAAAATATTCATTAGTCATCTCAGTACTCATAACACAAGCTACGCTTACTTTGGGGGCTAGATGGCGATGTGTGCGTTGTCGTAGCATTTAATTTATTTAAATTATTATATCCAGTGGATAAAGTAGAAATCTACTTTTAAAAAATCACGTGACACTTTACGGGGAATTCGAAACAAAATCAATTACAGAACGACGGTTTATCAAGAGGGGCCCTTTCGACTTTTTTGAGCGTTAATTACGATTAAAGATTCCAATTTAGATGAAAATTGATTGTTAGGATAAAGGCGCGCTTCCACTAAAATATTGAAGAGACCAAATGCGCGGCTTAACTATTGGTGAAGTACGATGTAATGCTAGATCACGTTAAAGTGGAGAGAGTAATCATAATATTGAATCATTATAATATTACTGCATGTGGGCTGAATCATTGAACACACAAACACACAGTCGGACGCACGAGTTAACCTCGTGGAACTGACACTATTTATTATACGTATTTACGAACTAACCTACCTGTCTCGAAAGTGTCCCAAATCTCTGGAGAGTCTTTCTACTGGTTTTTTTAATTATGAATACTGTAAGTAGCTGTATTACAACTAACAATGCACAGGAAAAAAAATCGTATTAAATATTAAGATACAAATTGTACCGAGTGGTGACAGTACATCAAATTACACTAAGGGCACGGAGAGCGGGCAGCAGCGTCCTCTGTGCTACTGCTACCACCTATTGCGATCACCCACCCATCTAGGCAGCGTGTTGATTTTTTTTTTATTATTAATCCAAAGGCGTTACAAATTATTTTGGTTATGGCTTATCTTATTACTAAAACTAGCTGACCCGTGCAACTTCGTCTGCACCAAATCGGTTATTACCGGAAAACACGAATAAAATGACATTTTCTAAAAATGAATCCTAGCTAGATCGAATTATCGCCCCCGAAACCCCTGTATACTAAATTCATGAAAATCGTTGGAGCCGATTTCGAGATTCCAATTATATATATACAAGAATTGCTCGTTTAAAGATATAAGATAAGGCCAAATCTAGAATACAAATAAACAGTGACTATTAAGTACAAGGTGCAAGTACAAAATATACAGAACAATCAGTTAACCGGCAAAGAAATTGAAATAGAACTGTTTGTGGAAAAACTCAATATACACATTCTGTGTATTACTGAGCATTGGCTCACTGGTGCACATCCAGCAGTTATCTTAAGGAATTTCAAAATGTCAAGTGTGTTCTTCAGAAGGACTGCAATTCATGGTGGGTCCTTAATTTTTGTACACAATAATATAACTTGTAAGGAGCGAAAAGACATAGTTAGTCTTTCTGTTGAACGCACTGTAGAACTATCTTGTGTGGAGCTGGAGCGATTTATAATAGTGTGTGTATATCGTCCCCCCTCAGGTGATTTTAGCCTTTTTGAGGATGTAATGGAAGATGTGCTTAAGCGATTGTCTGTATCCACAAAAAAAGCAATAGTATGCGGGGATTTTAATGTTGATATTTTACTTAGTAATGCAACTACGACTAGGTTGCTAAACTTATTTAAATGTTTTAATTTAAATTATGCTTTTAGTGAACCTACTAGAATCACAGCAACCTCAGCATCGTGTTTAGATAATATTTTTCACAACTGTGATATCTTAGGTAAATCGATAATAACCAACTTAAGATCAGATCATTGTGGCCAACAAATTACTGTTTTGAATAATATAAACAAAGATAAACATATCGTCAAGTGTAGGCCGATAACTAAGAGCAAATTGACGCGATTCAAAGGTGAAATATCATCCAAAATTCCTGCCCTTGTCTTTAAGAACGGTCATCCTGACAGCATTTATGGTACGCTCTTTAATATTATAGAAAATGAATTTAACAAAATATTCAATTTCAAACATATAGATTTCAATAAAAAAATAAAGTTTAGCGATTGGGCAACTATTGGCATATACAAAAGTAGAGATAATTTGTATGAGCTCTATGGTGAAAAACAATATAACCATACTCCAGCTTTCCTACAACACGTAAAAATGTACTCTAAAACGTTTAAGAACGTTTGCTTTCATGCTAAGTCGCTATACTTTAAGGATCGAATCATAAAATCGGATAACAAAGTACAAACAACCTGGAAAATTGTTAATAATGAAACTGGGAAAGCTAAATCTCGCAACGTAAACTTTGAATTAATTATTAATGATAATAAAGTTACCGCTGACAGTGAGGTTGCAAGTACCTTTGAAAACTTTTTTCAGAGTGTTCCTATTTTGTTGACTGATTCACTTAATTCTTCACCTACTGCAGCTCAGAGTTTATTGAGGAACAACGTTAATGAGTGCAACGTTTTATTTAATTTTAAACATATATCTGCATATGATATAATAAAGAATTTTAAGTTGTTGAAACAGAAAAAAACCGGTGATTTATGGGGTATGTCTGTAATGGTAATATCTAACATTATAGACGTTATTGCCCCTTACTTAGCCATACTTTTTAATGAATGTGTTGATAGAGGTACTTTTCCAAATTTAATGAAACATAGTAAACTTATACCTCTATTTAAATCTGGCAATAAAAACGACATTAACAATTACAGACCCATTTCAATCTTACCAGCTCTTAGTAAGGTCTTTGAAAAAATTATATTAAATCAACTTTTGAATCACTTCAATGTAAATAACTTACTACATCCGGAGCAGTACGGTTTTACTAAAGGTCGTAGCACCACGGATGCAGGCGCTAAACTTTTAAAACATGTGTACGATGCCTGGGAACGTTCGCAGAATGCCATTGGTGTTTTTTGTGATCTATCCAAAGCATTCGATTGTGTCGATCATAAAACCTTGCTTCTTAAACTAGCCCATTATGGTATCAAAAACGTTGCACTAAATTTGGTTGCCTCTTATCTCAGTGACAGAACCCAAAGGGTTTGCATAAAAGACATTAAGTCGCAGGGGTCGGCTACGTCAATGGGTGTCCCACAGGGTTCAATCTTGGGTCCCTTTCTATTTTTGGTGTATATAAATGATCTACCACACCATGTCAGTGAAACCTGTGACATTGTACTGTTTGCTGATGATACATCTCTAATTTTTAAAACTGATAGAGGTAGAGACAACTCTGACGATGTAAGCCGTGCTATGTCGCATGTGTCGCACTGGTTTACTGTCAATAATTTACTTTTAAATGCAAAAAAAACTAAGTGTGTGGAATTTATTTTACCAAATGTAAAGAAAGTTAATAAAAATATAATAATAAATGGAGAATCACTAAAAATGGAAGATTCCACAGTTTTTCTGGGCATGACCTTGGATTGTAAGCTTCAGTGGGGTACCCATATAGATACACTAGCAGGTAAACTAAGCTCGGCTGCCTACGCCGTCAGGAAAATTAGACAGATTACTGACGTAGAAACAGCAAGACTTGTTTACTTCGCGTACTTTCATAGTGTGATGTCTTACGGGATCTTATTATGGGGCAAAGCTGCTGATATTGAAACTATATTCATATTGCAGAAAAGAGCTGTACGGTCAATATATAAACTTAAATCACGTGAATCCCTCCGTGAAAAATTTAAAGAAATTGGTATACTTACGGTAGCCTCACAATACATTTATAACAATATAGTATTTGTAAGACAACATATTAGTCTTTATAAACAAAAAGTGGATATAAACAGTCGACTTACAAGAAATGGTCATAAATTAGTGACATCTGCATATCGTCTGCGAAAGGTGCAGAAGTCATTTGTGGGATTGAGTATACGCTTTTATAATATGATTCCTAAGGTAATTTTGGACCTACCAATCCATAAGTTTAAAGAATGTGTTAAAACACATTTATTACAGCGAGGTTATTATACAATTGATGAGTTTCTTAATGACAAGGTTGCTTGGAAGCATCCGGCTCCGCTTTCATCTCTCACAAGATAGAAAAATGAATGTTAAAATATAAAATGTAAATTTTTGATGTTGGAAAAGAGCAACTGCTGAGTTTCTTGCCGGCTTCTTCTCGGTAGAATCTGCCTTCCGAACCGGTGGTAGAGTCACTACACACGGACAGACTTGACGTTTCAAAAGTGCTTGTATTAGGCCTACTTGAAATAAATGAATTTTGAATTTTGAATTTTTTTTGAATACGATATTAACAACACCATGAATGAGTGTGAGTGGGTGTGTGTGCGTGTGTGTATAAGTGTTCAAATGTATATGTTGGGTATTATGGTTAAAGCCTCCCGTTGCGAGAGGCTGTAGATAGGCTGTTGATGATGATTATTTATTGAGCTACTGGTCACCGCTCCGCTCGTCTCTGCTCCTCTCGTCTCAATTTTCGTGAACATACCCACCTTCTTTCGCCATCTACTCATGTTTTCTTCTTTACATCAGTCCCCGCTTCAGTGGATAAAACCCTTACTGATTGACGCAGTGATAGTAGGCGTTTTTTCTGTTTTTCGCAAGGAATGAATAGCCGAAACTTTCTTTTATGACTTATTTCTGTCTGCGTATTTCATTTACGCTTCGATGACTCTTCTGACCTTTGTTAAGAGTTAGCCACTACATAAACTGTTAACTTGAATAATACCTACAATTATTTATTTATTTTTTTAGGATTATCACTGCACCACAAGCCTGATAATATCCGCTGCTGCGTTGCTGAGCTCGCACCTCCAAGCTGCTTTTACATTGATAGGCGGGCTACAATATATTAGACTTTTTAAAAATTAGTTAAATACCCATAATAATTTCTAAATTAAATCCTAAAGATGTCTCTCAGTACATTTAAAGTTGTAGGTTTCTTTCTCGAACAGCCAAGGTATTTACAGTTTACACAAAATCGGCATCAGGCAAGAAACTTTTCACTGTTGCTGGATAGTCCACCAATCCGCACTGGGCCAGCGTGTTGGACCCGTGCCCTATAGTGGACTGGTAATGGGTTGATATGATGATGATGATGTTACTGGAACGTCCAGCAGTCACCTTTCAGCTGATTGAGCACGGCACGACACAAAAGTAATGAAGGACTCGAACTGCGACTGGGCGAACATCTTTTATGGTACGTTTTGATTTTAGATGTCTTTTTTTTAATTACTCTAAAAATAAGACCTTCACTGCAATCACACCTGGTAGTAAGTGATGATGCAGTCTAAGATGGTAGCAGGCTAATCTGTTAGGGAGTATGGTAGTCAATCGGTGTCCACGCGGCATCGCATCGGAACATTAAATCGCTTAGCGGCACGAATTCGACGGTAGGGTGGAAACTAGCCACAGCCAAAGCCTCCCACCAGACCTGACGAGATAAAATTCAGGATTTATAAATTTCCAAATTACTCCTACCTTATAAAAAACGGGACCTCCTACTTAAATTCACACAAAAACTGCCGTTACAAACGAACATTATTCGGACTTTCGAGCAATTAATGGCGATAGTCCATGCGTTTCCTCCCGCTTGGAGCGCTGGTGGTGCGTCGTGCCTCCGGGCATTTAGCCAATAATTAAAACATAAAACCTTATTACTTAAACTAAGCCACTACGGCATCAAAAATGTTGCACTTAATTTGATCGCCTCTTATCTTAGTGATAGAACACAAAAGGTATGCATAAAAGACATAAAGTCTCAGGGTAAATCGACCTTAATGGGTGTCCCACAAGGCTAAATTTTGGGTCCTTTTCTATTTTTGGTGTATATAAATGATCTCCCACACCATGTCAGTATTACTTGTGACATTGTACTGTTTGCAGATGATAAATCTTTAATTTTTAAGACTGACAGAAATAAAGACAATTCTGACGATGTAAGCCGTGCTATGTCGCATGTATCTCACTGGTTTATGGCTAATAACTTAGGTTTGAACGCAAAGAAAACAAAGCGCGTAGAATTTATGTAACCAAATGTAAAGAAAGTTGATAAAAAAGTAATGATAAATGGAGAATCATTAGAAATGGAGTTTTCCACCGTTTTCCTAGGAGTTACCTTGGATTGTAAGCTACAGTGGGGTGCCCATATCGAGACACTAGCGGGTAAGCTCAGCTCAGCTGCTTATGCTGTCAGAAAAATTAAACAGTTAACAGATGTTGAAACTGCTAGGCTTGTTTATTTTGCGTACTTTCATAGTGTAATGTCGTATGGGATCTTGTTATGGGGCAGAGCTGCTGATATAGAAACTATATTTATAATACAGAAAAGAGCTGTGCGATCGATATAAGAAATAGGTATACTTATAGCCTCGCAATATATTTATAATAATATTATCTTTACTAAACAAAACATAAGTAATTATAAACAAAAAGTCGATATAAACAGTCGACTAACTAGAAACGGACATAAATTAGTGATATCTGCATATAGTCTGAGAAAAGTACAGAAATCCTTTGTGGGGATGGGTATATGCTTTTATAACATGATACCGAAGGTAATATTAGATCTACCTTTACCTAAGTTTAAACAATATATTAAAACACATTTAATAAATCGTGGTTACTACACGATTAATGAATTCCTAAACGACAAGGCTGCTTGGAAGCAGGCCACTCCGCTCCCACCTCTCACAAAACAGAAAAATTCGCAAGATTGTTAAACTTTAAAATGATGTTGGAAAAGAGCAATCTGCTGAGTTTCTTGCCGGCTCTTCTCAGTGGAGTCTGCCTTCCAAACCGGTGGTAGAGTCACTAAAAACAGACTTGACGTTTCATAAGTGCTTATTAATTAGGCCTACTTCAAATAAATGAATTTTGAATTTTGAATTTTTGGAATCAGCGACTGCAGGGACGGAATTAGAAACCTCTTAGCTTTACTTATAAATTAACGAATGTAGTGACACCTCACAATAATATATAAACACTTAAGGCACTATGCCTTAGAGCATGCACCTGAATTTGGTCTCTCACAAGATTGCAACAATATTATTAAAAAAGCAACTGCTGGCTCTACTCAGTAACAGTGGCTACTCAGTAGAATATGGATTTCAAACCAGTGGTAGAGTCTTGACGTTTCAAATGTGTAAATACTATTAACCTATTTTAAAACCTACTTTAAATTAAATTAAAAAACTAATTCTAATTAGAAAATAATTCTAATTCTTCACCAATCAAATCCACCTTAAAATCAAACCCATGTCGTCTAAACATGGGTTTTCTTTTTAGGTGGATTATGTATGTCGTATTTCTAATGAAATAACAACACTAAACGGCGCAACACTCTCTCTATTTCATTCTATGAGGAGTGGAAAACTATATAAACTGCCCATTGCCCACCACGCTCGTATAAGTTTCTCGTATATTGAATTTTTGTCCAAATTAGCTGGCATCCAGCCACAGTGCGAACCGCTGTAAGCTCTCGCACAATAATTGAATCTGATTTTCCCACTGTAGTAACTATGGTAATTTGTTGCAATTTGCAACTAAAATTTGGCTGCAACTACAAATTCCAATGCAGAAAGCCAAAAGCCGCCTATTGGGGCACCTAAAAAATACAGCACTCCAAACTTTACATACACATTCGTTGCTGAAACTGTGAAAGTTGGGTGATTGCAGAGGTCCTACGTTGTGTACTCGATGTGATAATGCAATGGAATGCTACCTACAACTGTAGCGGTGGAAAATTTAAATTACAGATGTTCTCGTACCACAGCCTTTCGTGTGAGTTGCTGAGGGAATATATAAATATACTAGATGGAGACGAGCCAAACTGCACATTACGATGAATCTAGGAACAAACACTGTTTAATATTTACTATCAATGGATGCCTGAAAGATAATTAACTCGTTTGGTGGCATGCCCTGTCTGGAGGGAGGCTTTGGCCGTGGCTAGTTACCACCCTACCGTCAAAGACGTGCCGCTAAGCGATTCCACGTTCCGGTACTTTATCGAGTAGAAACCAATTAGGATTATGGCTTTGATATACGAGTAGCTGTCACACTTTTAACACGTTAGCACGTTACCATCTTAAACTGCATCATCACTAACTAGTAGGTGAGATTGCAGCCAAGCGCTAACTTTTAGTCGAATAAAAAAAATCTTGGTTGGGTGGTGTCCATTGTTAATCGTAAATGACTGACTGGAAATACTACATTTCAATCATACCCATTATAAGTTAAATTCTCTATCACAATTTACAGCTAATATTTGAGAGATATATGACTAGAAACAGCACCAAAAATTATTCCATAGTGATTTATAATCAACATTAACTTTAGTCAATTAATACATGGGTGATGGAGGTTCGATGGAATATTCAGCGTACGTTGGTTTCAGCTCCTATCACCAACATTATATAAAAATAAAACTTTTATCTCTTATTACGCCCTTTGGGTTGAACATCTCAATGAGACCGTTACTTACAATTATTTTGCGTAGTGGGAGGCTTCGTGCGTGGTCACTAGTGCCTAACCACCCTACCGACGGGGACGTGCCGCTAAATGATTTAACGTTCTAGTACGATGTCTCACAGAAACCGATTACAGGTTATGGGTTGAGTATACTTATAATATACCCAGACACTGAAAAACACTTATGTTCATCACTCAAACATTTTCCAGTTGTGGTATCGAACCCACGGTCTTGGACTCAGAAAGCAGAGACGCTGCCCAGTGCGCCAGTCGGCCGTCAAGCTTTCTGGAGTATCTTGGACTTACGGCCTAGGTACTTCGCATTGGAGGGAGTTCCGTGCCCAACAGTGGGCCGTAATGCGTTGATAATATTATCAATTATGATGATGATGGTGAGAATCGATCCCAGAAGGTCGAGATCCATAGTTGAGCATGTTATCAAGAAGACCAACGAGACATTCGAGTATAGAATGCAGGTTGGACATGTCCGCGCTGCAAACTACTTAGCAATTCGATAAAATGAATAGTCCCGGAAATGAAATGCTACATCGGGGTGTCGTCATAACATCAAATGTACATAATTTCCCTCTGGAGCGAGCGGTAGTGATGCGAACGCTAGCCATTTGGATATTCAATACTAGGCTTGTGCATTATTGTGCGAAAGGTTTAGTTGTAATAGAACATTATGTGGAAACGTTGACAGCCCAGAGGTTAAGACTTAAACTTCACTTCGGGGGGCCGAGTTTGAATCCCAATACATGGCACCTCTAACTTTTCCAAGTAATGTGCGTTAAAGCAGTTAAAATGCTGCTTCAACGGTGAAGAAAAACATCGTGAGGAAACGTGCATGCCTAAGAGTTCTCCATAATGTTGTCAAAGGTGCCTCAAAGTTCACCAATTTGTCATGGGCCAGCATGATGGACTACGGCTCTTACACCTTCTCCTTGTGGGAGGAGACCCGTGCCCTATAGTGGGCCGGTTGTGGGTTGATATGATGATGTATTTTGAGCCAGAGTTAGATTAGGGATCAAGTACCGCCATGCTTATTTCTGGTCAGATGGGCCTGGTTGCTGATGGTATTACAAAAACATGAGGCTTAACACCTACGCCTCAGGTTGCTGGAACCTGATCAACCCATTACCGGCCCACTACAGGGCATGGGTTTCCTCCCACAATGGGAAGGGGCTAGGGGGTAGTCTACCACGCTGTGACAGTGCGGACTCCGCACAGCACCTTTACGAGCACTACGCTGAACTCTCAGGAATGCAGGTTTCCTATCGATGTTTTCCTTCACCGCTGAACCAAGTGATAAAATATCACTTGCTTAAAAAAAGCAAACGCTTAAAAATTAAGAGGTGCTTGCTGGGATTTGACCTCCCGAAAGTGAAGTATAAGTGGGCCCCCACTAGCCCCATGGGCTATCATCGCTTCCCACCAGCAGACAGAAAGAAATCCAAATTTACCCTTGCCAATCGAACGCCACTTATAAGACCACTGTACTCTCCCATGCACCAGGATATTACTCGATAAGTATTTCGAGGAGGAGTTAGTTCTAGACGCATTTATTTTCTGTATTTTTATAAAATTTTCTTGTCAACGGTCATGTCGCAAACAGCCCATCCCTACCGCACTAAGCATAATGAAGAGAATTCCTCTTCAAATGCAAATAGCCCCTTCCACGTGATCACTAATTCCGCTTTACACGGGCTTTGTCCACGGTCAGCTCACCCCATTTACATACGTAAATGAAAATATTTTCTAGTTTCGCTGCGGATTATTCTGAGACCCAAATGTCTTTTCCACTGGGTATGTAGAAATATTTTTGTGTGTATATTACATTTTGAAGCTTGGTACGACGCAACTATTTACTAGACGGGCCATTATCTAGTAAATAGATCATAATATACAACGCACCTTTAAAATAATTACGAAATTAATTTGAAGGATGCATAAGTATGTTACATGAGGAATCACCCTGTACAAATATTAAATTAAAAGAAACATATTTATATTGGATAGAAGCAGGCGATTCTTTGCGGAAATCCATAATATATTAGGAAAATTAAGCTTAATTTGCTATACTCCGCAAACAGCAGGAGAATCTGTATGGTGTAATTTATAATTGCTACAATCCGTATACTCCACACCAAACAGATCAACGGCAATGTACCCTCTACGCCAGTTTCGCTCCGAAACCGGAGCATCCTCAGGAAATGTTGACTTTACAACGTATTCAAAACATTCTAAGTATTTACTAATGACATCCCTATTGAAGATAAAAGACCGTCACGCGCATAGTACCTACGATAGGAGTTCCCAATAAAATGACGGGAGTCACATGATTTTAATTTTGCATGTGATGTTAGGGCTCTTTCAGATTTCTTTCAATAACAACTATGGCAGTAGCTTACTCAAAAATTATTAGGTTTCAGTTACACTGATAAGTCTTAGAGACAGAACATAATGTACCTCTAAGCCTGTGAAGTATTATTTCGATTTTCATTTGCACGCTGTATAATTTCATCATCTACAATGTTGTAGGGTTGTACGGAGGAGGCTAGTACCAGTCAGCCTCCCGAAAAGCCAAGCTCACCTGCCAGCGGTGCACCCTGCCGTCTAACCGACGACGCTCTGGCTGCCGACAAGTAGTGGTATAACAGGCCGTAGTCTGAAGTTTACCAATCTCGGGCCAGTTTGGTGGACTACGCGCTAAACTATTCTAGAAGAGACTCATACCCTGTAGTGGAGTGGCAGAGGGTTCTTTATCATCACCATCAATTCAACCCATTGACGTCATCTACTTGTCTTTTGTAGGATGTTCCACGAACCACGGTCCTGGGCCGTTTGTCTCCAGCGGCTCCCAGCGACTCGCCTGATGTCATCTGTCCACCTCTTTGGGGCTGACCTACGCCGCGTTTACCAGATACTGGGTTGATAATTATGTATCCAGATCCACTAGCTAGTTGGTCTTAGAAAAACACAGCGAACATGTATATAGACCAACGAAGCAGTTAACACGTAACTCCATACCGTTACACCAATTACACAATAGGGAAAGTGCAATAATTTCCCCTAGTACCTCGATTCATGTCATTATAAACTCACGGCTGTTAGTTCACAACGCGGGTGAGTTGTGATCTCGCGCAGTGTACAACTGACTGTACAGTGTTGTGCATTGGAAGCACACTACAGCCCAGCCTCTTCGCGAGAGTGTTTGATGTCGGAATATGAACCATGTCGGAGTTACCCTTGTTCCGCTTCGCTGTTTATGTTCACTGTAGCCCTAGTGCGAGATTTGCTAACTCGCAATCGAGATGTCGTTTTTGAGTATGAAATACTTGAACATCGGAGTAAAATTGATGTTATTTGCATTGTGTTTAAACACAAATTTGCTTACAATTCTTGGTTTTTGACAAAATGTTTGTGAAACAAAAATCAGAAGTACATATTATTAGGATTTGCAACTCTATAACGAGTGACATTAAATCCATTTTACTTTGGCGATACAGATTTTAATACTCGAAAACGACTGCTCGATTGTGAGCTAGTGAATCTTGTACTAAAGCTACTGACTTCATTTACCGTTATAATGAGGTCATAGGCGTTCCTTTATTGTGAAGTAGCTTTTGTCCGCGACTTTATCCGCTTCGGTCTGTTTATCCGCGATGAAAGTGGCTTACCTACAGCACATTCAGATATTATTCATCCAAGATTTTTCTATTTGTGATAGTGCAGTGAAAGATGTTTTTTTTTAATTTATTTGGTTACAAAGATGTTTACATTAAAAAAATAGCAATTTAAAGTAGCTTATACAGTATAAAGACATTATTTTCAGCTACTTATAAGTAAAGACTAACAAAATAGTGTAAAATGTTAAGTAGACTGACTGGGGTGGGGTATGGTATATCCCAAACATAATTGGTTTCTACTCTGCATCCAACCGGCACGCTTAATTTCTTGACGGCTTGTCTTTGTCGTTATAGCGGTAAATTTCTTAATGACAAGGTTTCTTGGAAGCATCCGGCTCCCCTTTCATCTTTCACAAGATGGAAAAATGAATGTTAAAGTGTAAAATGTAATTAGTTGATGTTGGTAAACAGCAACTGCTGAGTTTCTTGTCGGGTTCTTTTCAGTAGAAAATGCCTTCCAAACCAGTGGTGGTTGGTGTAGTGACTCTAGTTACTAAAAGAAGACATACTTGACGCACTAAAAGTAGACATACTTGACGTTTCAAAAGTGCTTATATTAGGCCTACTTGAAATTAATGAATTTACAATTTGAACTAATTACCCATCGTTAATGTACCACCAGACCAGAAAAGAAAGACAGTTAAAGTACAGAAATTACCTATAAATGCACAAACTGATGAACCCAGAACCTCCCACATAAAATAGAATAGAACAGTAATTACCACTGCGACAGGGCGGTCGCTGCTAAGTAATCAAGCGGAACGTTACTGTAACATGTACAGTAGTTTAGTTTGACGCAACATTCGATTTTGACACAAGTATGTTCGGACTTGTGTCAAAAGTGTCGTTGCATGCAAAGACTGTTAGCTGTAGCTGCATTCTCCATCTACTTGTGTGTATTAAGCCGAGTTGTTACCGTTTACCTTCGCTTCAAATATTTTCGACGCCTTTGTGTTGTAAATCTTTCTTTTCATCTCGGAATCGCCTACTTTAGTCTCACTCCGAGCTCGACTGCTCGGTTAATCTCGGAAACAAAGAAGCGGTATGGAAGGGAGAGTTTGTCTCCTTATCACAATGCATTGTTCGTACACGGCGAAGGGTACTTGTATTGGAATCGTGATTGGGAGTGAAGTGACATAAATTCACTTGGATGGTCGAGTTCACGAAATTACCAAGTCCACAAAAGTTGATAAAAACAGAATTAAGAACATCCAGAATCCTCATTCAGCCGTTATTGCGTGCAGTGTATTATGTCCAAAAACAAATAGGACCACGTCTCACTTCACACCTGCGGAATGTTGCTAGCTCACAAACTTTTCGCATTTTCCTCATTAAATAGTAAACGTTTAGAACATAACAGGTAAAATAATAACTGTTGATTGCTAAGTGGTACGAAGTTACTAACTGTTTGTTCGAGAGAACACTACTAAAGTGAGTGGTTTTTGATGCTTCAGTATTAGTCGGTTACGCGGATTCTGTATGTTTTTAATTTTGTGAGGGTAAAGTTTTTCAAAAAATTCAAAATTCAAAATTCATTTATTTCAAGTAGGCCTAATATAAGCACTTTTGAAACGTCAAGTCTGTCTGTTTGTAGTGATTCTACCACCGGTTCGGAAGGCAGATTCTACCGAGAAGAAGCCGGCAAGAAACTCAGCAGTTGCTCTTTTCCAACATCAACAATTTACATTTTGTATTTTAACATTCATTTTTCTATCTTGTGAGAGCTGAAAGCGGAGCCGGATGCTTCCAAGCAACCTTGTCATTAAAAAATTCATCAATTGTATAGTAACCTCGCTCTAATAAATGTGTTTTAACAAATTCTTTAAACTTGTGCATTGGCAGGTCCAAAATCACCTTAGGAATCATATTATAAAAGCGTATACTCAATCCCACAAATGATCCCTGTACCTTACGCAGACGATATGCAGATGACACTAATTTATGACCATTTCTTGTAAGTCGACTGTTTATGTCCACTTTTTGTGTATAAAGACTAATATGTTGTCTTACAAATACTATATTGTTATAAATATATTGTGAAGCTACAGTAAGTATGCCTATTTCTTTAAACTTCTCACGGAGGGATTCGCGTGATTTAAGTTTATATATTGACCGTACAGCTCTTTTCTGCAATATAAATATAGTTTCGATATCAGCTGCTTTACCCCATAACAAGATTCCATAGGACATAACACTATGAAAGTACGCAAAATAAACTAGCCTAGCTATTTCAACGTCAGTAATCTGTCTAATTTTTCTGACTGCGTAGGCAGCCGAGCTTAGTTTACCCGCTAGTGAATCTATATGGGCACCCCACTGTAGCTTATTATCCAAGGTCACGCCCAGAAAAACTGTGGAAGTCTCTATTTTTAGTGATTCACCATTTATCATTATATTTTTATCAATTTTCTTTACATTTGGTAAGATAAATTCGACACACTTTGTTTTTTTTGCATTTAAAAGTAAGTTGTTAACTGTAAACCAGTGCGACACATGCGACATAACACGGTTTACTTCGTCAGAGTTATCTTTACTCCTATCAGTCTTAAAAATTAGAGATGTATCATCTGCAAACAATACAATGTCGCATGTTCCACTGACATGGTACGGTAGATCATTTATATACACTAAAAATAGAAAAGGACCCAAAATCGAGCCTTGTGGGACACCCATTGAGGTATTTGAACCCTGAGACTTTGCATCATTTATGCAAACTCTTTGGGTTCTATTGCTGAGATAAGAGGCAACCAAATTTAGTGCAACGTTTTGGATACCATAGTGGCTTAGCTTAAGAAGCAAGGTTTTATGATCAACACAATCGAAAGCTTTAGATAGATCACAAAAAACACCCATGGCGTTCTGTGAACATTCCCAGGCATCATAAACATGTTTTATAAGTTTAGCGCCTGCGTCCGTTGTGCTACGACCTTTAGTGAAGCCATACTGCTCAGGGTGTAGTAAGTTATTTACATTAAAATGATATAAGAGTTGATTTAATATAATTTTTTCAAATATCTTACTAAGAGCTGGTAAGATTGAGATAGGTCTGTAATTGTTTATATCATTTTTATTACCAGATTTAAATAGAGGAATGAGTTTACTATGTTTCATTAGGTTCGGGAAAGTACCTAAATCAACACATTCATTGAAAATTATGGCTAAAAGAGGAGCAATGACGTCAATAATTTGAGATATTACCTTTACCGACATTCCCCATATATCACCTGTTTTCTTTAATTTTAACAACTTGAAGTTTTTACTGATATCCGATGCATCTATATGTTTGAAATGAAATAAAACTTTGCACTCATTAATGTTGCCTCTTAATAAATTCTGAGCTGCAGTAGGTGAGGAATTTAGTGAATCTGTTAACAAAATAGGAACATTCTGAAAAAAGTTTTCAAAAGTACTAGCAACTTCTGTATCAGTAGTTACCATATTATTATTAATAATTAATTCAAAATTTCCGTCTCGAGATTTAGTTTTCCCAGATTCATTATTAACAATTTTCCAGGTTGTTTGTATTTTGTTTTCAGATTTTACTATCCGATCTTTAATGTATAGCGACTTAGCTTGTCTACAAACATTTTTAAATGTTTTGGAGTAACTTTTTACATATTCAAGGAAGGTTGGAGTCTGATTGTATTGTTTTTCATCATATAGCTCATACAACTTATCCCTGCTTTTGTAAATGCCTATTGTCGCCCAATCACTAAACCTCATTTTTTTATTAGAATCTATGTATTTAAAAGTAAATACTTTATTAAATGCACTTTCTATTTCATTGAAAAGCGTACGATAAAGATTGTCGGGATGACAGTTTTCAAAAAAGAGAGCAGGAATTTTGGCTGATATTTCACCTTCAAATCGCGTCAGTTTACTCTGAGTTATCGGCCTGTACTTAACAATATGTTTATTTCTATTTGTACCAACAACAGTAATTTGTTGGCCACAATGATCTGACCTTAAATTGTTTAATATCGATTTACCTAAGATATCACAGTTAAAAAAAATATTATCTAAACAAGATGCTGAAGTTGCTGTGATTCTAGTAGGTTCATCGAAAGCATTATTCAAATTAAAGCATTTAAATAAGTTTAACAACCTAGTCGTAGTAGTATTATGTAATAAGATATCAACATTGAAATCCCCGCATACTATTACATTTTTAGTAGACATACACAATCGCTTAAGGACATCTTCCATTACATCCTCGAATTGGTTGAAATCACCTGAGGGGGGATGGTACACACACACTATTATAAAACGCTCCAGCTCCACACAAGACAGTTCAATTATGCGCTCCACAGAAAGACTAACTATATCTTTTCGCTCCTTACATGTTATATTATTGCGTACAAAAATTAAGGATCCACCATGAATAGCAGTCTTTCTAAAGAACACACTTGACATTTTGAAGTTATTGATGTTAACTGCTATTTGTGCTCCAGTGAGCCAATGCTCAGTTATACACAATATGTGTATATTGAATTTTTCAACAAACAGTTCTATTTCTAATTCTTTGCCGGTGAAGCTCTGTATGTTTTGATGTACAATGTTCATATTACAGAGCTTCCCCGTTGTCTCACTGTCTAGTTTAAATAACTATTTGAATTAATTATAGTACTAGAACAAGTACTAGGGTCAATATTAGAAATATTGGTGGTACTTGAAGTACAATATGTAGAGGTGTCAATAGACTTAGTTACAATACTTGTAACAGTATCATTTAAGTTGTAAGCTAGTAAAGATGCCAAGTGATGCTTACTTTTCTTAGATAAAATTAAACTATCTCTAGACAATAGGGATGACATGGATTTATTGATGTCAAAATAAAAAACTGCGTCACTATGACGGCATGTCAGGTTATAAATTAATAAATTTAAATTATAAATATGTTCATTCTGCTTTGAACTAAATGTGCCACAGTAAGGAAAGGCACACATAACGAATTTACATTGAGTTTTACTATGTAAAGCTAGTAATTTATCAATGCATCTTATAATTTGATGCTTTTTGACATTCAAACTGTCTCCTATTAAGAGAACAACATTTTTATTTACATCTAAATAGTCACTATTCAAACTATTAATAAGATAATCGAAACTAGCCCCCGGTGAACATCTATTAGTCACTGAGTGATCAAGGTAATGGTTCATAATAGGTCCAAAACCTTTACCTAACAGTTACCTTTTATTACAGTTTATGTCAATAGGATGCCGTGTGGTGACGGCAGATCACAATACAGTTATCACCACCCCTCCTCTCCCTTCGAAATTCGTACGAGGCGACTAAAGGAATATATAGCGGAGAACGGGCAGCGATATCCTCACACAAACCCGTCTGCCAAGTAGGGTGATTATGGGATTTATTTATTTTTATTTATTGATTTATTAATTCATGATAATAGGTTTTTATCATTAAAAAAATGTAACTTGTTAATTGTAAAGCACGTTTACGTTTATTTAATTATTTTTCATTTTCATTTTTGTACCGGCAATCCCAAAACACATCTTCCTGAGTGGTAGAGAAGTCTTTTAGTAAGAATTAGCTGAGAAACACTCGATTTATATTAAAACAGTTCTATTATCGACACATTAATGGCAGTACACCATTAACAAAAAATGCGGGATGTCACGTTTCATGCAATTAAAGTTTTTAGCTGCCTCCCTCGGAGAAGGCAAGAATGATGTTTTTATTAGGCTTAAGAGGGAGATTAAATAAGTGATCCTTTTGTTTTTGTAACGTTCAGCTTTTATAGGGTTGGTGTAGTCACTGTCTGTCCAAACTCCTTTAACTCGTAGTAAGATAATATTGTTAAATGCCTGTTTTCCTAGTGTAATGTGTAAATTCCTCTATTTATTTTTTAAGATCAAACTTAAGTAATGTGATCCATAAGTTTTGACTACCTACCTGGCGCAACGGCCAGCTGTGAATTTAAGTAGGAGGTTCGATTCCTGGCAGGGAAATTTGGGAATTTATAATTTCTGAATTTTCTCTGGTATGGTCTTGGGAGGCTTTGGCCGTGGCTTGTTACCATCCTACCGACGAAGACGTGCCGCTAAGAGATTTAGTGTTCCGGTGCGATGTCGCGTAGAAACCGATAACGGCTATGCCTACCATACTCCCTTACAGTGTATCCCGCTACCATTTTAGAGTGCATCATCACTTACCACCAGGTGAGATTGCAGTCAAGGGCTAACTTGTAGTGGAATATTAAAATTAAAAATAAATAAAAAGTAAGATAAGATGAGGAAGTACCTACTACAGAGCACGAGTCTCACTCAGAACGAAAATGTTTTTGGCCGTAGCCCACCACGCAAGGCCACAGTGCAAATTGATGGACTTCACAGGCCTTTGACAACATTATGGAGAATTATCGGGAATGCGGGTTTCTTCACAATGTTTATCCTTCTCCGTTTAACCATGTGATATTTAATTTCTTTAATTTAAAACGCACATAACTCCGAAAAGTCAGAGGTGTCTGCCGAGCATCGAAGTCGGTCTCCACGATAGGAAAACCAAAGCCATAATCTATAACCATTTTTTATATCATTTTTTATAATAATTTTCACTCGTTTCTTGGATTGAACTCACGGATACACACGTCATTTTTTGGAATCGTATTATTTAATTAATGGTAAGAGCCGTCTCGCTGAAGATAAGGGGAGTGAAGCCACGGTTCAAGGGCCATTAAACTTTATCTCGGATAACTTTTACCGGCGCCGTGATTCACTTTACGGTTAGCGCGGTAGTGAATATACATGTCGGGCAACTTCGGGCAACTTAGTTACGGCATTTGTTACCTCGCCTGTTGGCTTTTTGTTATCTGACGATACTTCGGGCTATAATCACTGCAGCACAGCCTGAACTTTTAGTTTCCGAGTTTCAATTTGTAGTAACTTCGTTTGAGGAAAGTGGGTTAAAAAGTGGACGAGATTCCCGATCTAGCAATTTAGGGGATTGCCAATGACGCGCATCTGTTATATATAATTTCAGTCTCACGATGTTTGTCCGGGATTAAAACCGTAACTACTGAACCGATTTTAACGTTTTATTTTAAATTACTGTTTTGTTCCAACTTAAGAGATAAAATAGTTTATATCTCTATTTATAAATGCTATATTATTTTATTGCGAAATATTTATTTTTTATCTTAAAAATGTTCAGTATGATCTGTAAGTTCGATAAGATTCTGACAGATGGCGGAATAACTTAGTAGTTAGATAACTAAGTAGATAAGTAAGTATCCAATGGATGGCGCTATTTAAATTATAGGAGTTGTAAAAAAGTATAAAATTTCCCATTATTTGGCGGCTGCTAACTTGAACCGATTTTTGAACAAAAAAAAGTCAATTCATACGTTCGGAAGCTACGATGCCACACACACAGAGAGATAGGCATGTTGAAATTACATCACAGACTTGACACAGATTTGAATAATAATTTTAGACAGTGCTTGTACAGTCTTTATATCAAATATATCAGATATTTTACTAAACTCCGTAGGATTTTTACAAATTAGCTAATAATGCTTGTTGAATAGCGAATTAAATTACTTTTTTGTATTATACGTTGGATGGTTCCTCTTGTAGTGTCCGTGTTCTTTTTCTTTTTGTGGAGCACAAATACAAATAAATAAGCGAATCTTCATGACATTGTGTCGGTGGGTATCTTTGTATGATACATTTGGGATACACTTCAATCTTGTGTTAAGACTCAGACTTCATTATTTGGGTATGCCAGTTATAAACACATATCCCTAATCGGTTTCTACACGGCATCATACCGAACCGGTGGACTGGATGTATTTGTCTCCAGAATTAAGATTTCTATTTACATTTTCCAAAACTCCCAGACTGCCTGCAAATTAGCATTAAGGAAAATCTTTTGATGTGCCGTGATAAAAAGATTTTTCTGCGTCCCTTTTCGGGTCGCGGTCAGGCGCGCGGGCGGGGTTTGAATCCAAATGTGTTCGGAATCCGATTTAGTCCCTCTTTGTTTATTTTTCCAACGTGGTGAACGTTTCACGACTCGCGGGCACACGGCTGAACTAGCTGTGAATGTATATTTTTTTAAATGTGTATGCAGAACTCCTTTTATTTTCATTTAGAAAATAATATTTTTTGGTAATAAATACTTGTATCAACTATGTAAAAAATTTTGTATCAACCTAATACTTAAGATGTGCACGCTTATAATAGCAGATCCTCTTGAATACAATACAATAATGGCTTCAGAGTATTGTTGGGGCTACCGCGCTTCTGCAGTGCATCAAATATGTTTGCGGAGAATCACGTTGATGACTTTTACATGAGAAAAAGATCTGCATCAATGATGAGCAGAATGCGCGGAAGCTCCAACAGTATTTGGAAAATAGTAATGCAATAAATAGGAAAATCACTTTATGGAGCACACACTCCTACACCACGTGCTCAAGAGGGTACTTTCCATAATTAGGAGATATTTTTATATATAGATTTGGCCAATTTTGATTTATAAAATAGTAAACAAGATAATTGTTACTAGCTATGGAATAATTTTTTTCCGTAATAAACGTTATTATTATTATTATTGAATAAATGTCTCTAGTTCATAGAACTTTAAAAGTACCTACAAACAAAAATATACTTTTTCTACCTCCGCCTGTGTTCGAAATTTAATGCTAGAATGATTAGTTTTGACTAAACACGTTTAACTTAACATCGAGTAGGGCATTGTGTCATAAGTACTTGGAGCAGTCAAGGGCAAACATGTCATCGTTACAAAAATTGGGATTAAAATATTATCAAGATCGAATATTTAACATTAAAATCTTCCTTTTTATCGCACAATTGCCTACTTGAGCCTGTTTTAAGCTGAACTCGAGTTTCCGAGTGTTCGGTTAATCTCGAAAACAAAGAAGTAACATCTAAAGGGAAGATTCTTTCCTTATCGAGATGTATTGTTTGAAATCTAGGAGAGGGTACTTTTAAAATATAAGACAAAATTCAAGTGTAAGGAAAGGAGGCCTTAATGATCTCTCTAGCGATAATACGAAAGTCAAATTTTGATTTTCGGTGGATGTCATTGTATAAACGAACTCATGGATACAAGAAGGACATGTTTATATCTTAACACCAAGCCCAACTTGTTTTCTATACATTCGAATAATTATATTGAAAAAATGCGGAGGAAGTAGTCTTTTCAAAAAATTCAAAATTCAAAATTCATTTATTTCAAGTAGGCCTAATATAAGCACTTTTGAAACGTCAAGTCTGTCTGTTTGTAGTGATTCTACCATAGGTTCGGAAGGCAGATTCTACCGAGAAGAAGCCGGCAAGAAACTCAGCAGTTGCTCTTTTCCAACATCAACAATTTACATTTTGCATTTTTGACATTCATTTTTCTATCTTGTGAGAGCTGAAAGCGGAGCCGGATGCTTCCAAGCAACCTTGTCATTAAAAAATTCATGAATTGTATAGTAACCTCGCTGTAATAAATGTGTTTTAACAAATTCTTTAAACTTGTGCATTGGCAGGTCCAATATCACCTTAGGAACCATATTATAAAAGCGTATACTCAATCCCACAAATGATCCCTGTACCTTACGCAGACGATATGCAGATGACACTAATTTATGACCATTTCTTGTAAGTCGACTGTTTATGTCCACTTTTTGTTTATAAAGACTTTGGCGCCTGCCGTAAGAAGTGAAAACTATTTTCAAATAATGTATGGAATTCCTATCTTGTATGTATATATCCAATATAATGTATACTAATAACGCACGAAGGTTTATCTATGTACATATATACACAATATACATATAGGAAGCGTGCGATGGCGATGAATCGAGTTTCTAGCGTTTTGTTCAAAGTGTTCCACGCGCAGTTATAAGTTTTCACTTCAAAAATACTACAATCCATTTAAAAATTTAGCATTTTTGTCTAAATATTCAGTCCCAACAAATCTCGCAATAAAATTATTTTGACAAATGTTAAAATATAACACTAGTAACTTTAAGTCCTCATCAATTATGAACCAATTGAAACCTGAATAAGGATATATGTTGTTAAGTAAATTTGGAATCCTCATTAAGCCACTATTGTATGCAGTGCATTGTGTCCAAAAACAGTGAAAACGCCACCTTCACGTCTCACTTTACACCCTCGGAAAATCGCTAGCTCACAAACTTTTTCTTAGAGGTTACAAGAGAACATTAGAGGTAAAATAATTACTGTCAACTGGCTAAATGGTATGAAGAGACTAAGAGTTTGTTCGAGAAACAACTCTAAATTCTCTAAATCTTATTATTAAAATAAGCAGAAAAATAAGGAAACAGTATCAAAAAAACCTGTGATGATCGCTAACGTTTACTAATTTATATCCCGATTTCCATAAAGCGTTTGACCGAGTCTATCACAGATTCACAATAAAAAAGAACGTAAATAAATTCACGATTCTTTCAAAGGTGCCGGAACCAATACCGGCGGCGTCTGTAGAATAACAATGGGGTGACAGTCACCGCTCCAGAAATTAGATTCGGCAGTTGGGGTTCCGTAAGGGAGGATCTTGGGGGCCGTGCCTAATGACATTATTCATGATGTAAATTTAATGTGGCATTGATAACAAAATTGTCGAATATATAAAATAAAAATAAAATAAGAACTGTAGCTTACCGTGTCATATTCTTACTTACTTCTTGGTACAGATAAAAAATTATAAATTCAAAATACCTATAAAACTAGTAGATCTCATCGATCCATAAGTTTAAGTAATGCTCTATCTATCTACATAGTAATGCATGTATGTATGCAGGAATTGTGTGATATTTTGCGGTAGTTTACTCTACCTTTAAAATATTCCAGACAATGGAAAATATTGTCTTTGGACTTCAAATAAAAATCATGAAGCGCCGGATAAAATACCTGCACATTTGAAAGCAAGAAAAATAAGATAATTACGAGTAAGAAGGGCTCTTAAAATCGTTCCGAGAGCAGAATTCGCAAGTGGCTTATTTTTCTACCACCCTTAAGGCTATGTCATACTAATCGCGGATATTATGATATGCCGTGTTCTATACAGTTTAAAAACAAACACTCAGTCATAATAGTACTAAATCTTTAACCACACCCTAAAAGTTTACAGTGAAAAATTAATGAATTACAGTAACTTTGTTCATCACTAAGAGTTATATCCCATTGCACATGTACATACACGTACTTTAACATACATATGCATACAAAACTAAAAACATACAAATTAATCGCTTTATATACCAAGTGAGCTATGGATGAGTGAGACCTCACAGGTCTCTTGAAGCTAACAAGGAGGCCTCCACAACAGTGTTTAATTTTGTTTAAGGAAAAAAATGCTTTTTTTTATTTATTTGTTTTAACGAATACTAATTAAAATATTGAGTTGATTGAAATCTTGCTTAAAATCTACTCACATTAAGCGTGGTGGAAACAGAGACTCAGGTGTTTCATACTTAAAAACGCGCATACTTATACACCCGCTTATGGTTCGCGGTTTGTTTGGCAAAACTTTTTATATCCATGCTTTTGGTTCCCCTCAATGTTTAGTTATTTGATCTGGCTTTCTTTTGTTTAATGGAGGTATTTGTCGGATTCTGCTGCTGTTTTAAATTGACCGATGAAATGTTTTTTTGGTTTAGTTTTTGTGGGTTTTCCACAACTTTTCCGCGAATTCTTTTCAAATGGTATAAATAACGTTTGGTATAATTTTATTTATTTTTAACATATTATTATTTCTAGCATTATGTTTGTATTTATCGATACATCGACTTTTACAAAATCAATGTTTTTGATAAATTTGAGAAAAAATCTATTAAATAAAACGTTTTATAACTAGTAGTGAATAGAAGGACATACCATGTCTATTGCATACACTATTTGTTTAAATTTTAATAATTAACCTACGTTTTTAGATTTAGATTAGATTTCTACCCTATTATAATCATAGAGTATTTCTATTATGTTTCGAAACATTTGGATTGTAATTAATCGAGTTTATAATCGTTTATCTGTCTGTATATCAAAATTAAAAGAATTCAAAAGAACTTGGTCGTAGCATGTTGTAAAGTACCGTGCTGATTTATTCTCAAGGACCTCTTTTTTCATAAGATACAGCTTACTGGAGATTTCTTGTCCTCGAAAGATAAATAATTAATTTTCTTTAGATAGATAAGAGACTATCTAACATTCAGAATAAATATAGAATTAATAGTATAATTATAAGTACAACATTTTAGCAGTAAAATGTGGAAGTTAAACATTTGTGCGGTTGAAAGGTCGAGGTCGTGGTTTTGTATTCATTACTGGCTTCATTAAAATCGTAATGAAAGATAATGTTTGAAGTAGAAATTAGTTCAATGTTTAACTTGGAATTATTCTGCGATTTAAATTTATAATGCAGCCGCAGAACTTGGTTCAAGTTTTAAGGAACCGCAAGATATTAATCATCTATAATTCACTTAGTTCATTAATACCAAAAATAATGCCCATGCAATAGCGTGCTAGAATCGGGATTTCTGTACTTGCTAGCTTAATAATGATTTAACTGGCTCAAAAACACCATACCGTATAACTAAAGCTAACAGTTCGGTACGGATGATATAGTGAATTTAAAAAAACCGGAGCGAATTAGCGTAATGGTATTCATAAATGATTCATATTAGTCTGGTCATAGTGGTCTGTCTTTCATCACCATAATTCTCCTTAGCATTTGTGCATATTTTTGCCACTTCTTTTTACTGGAGAGCATACGCGCTATCAGACTCTGGGAGTCTACATTACTGCTCACTCCCTGTGCTACAGATCTCAAGTCTGTGCAAGCAGGACATTAAAAGATCGCATGTCTTGGGGTGTCTTCCTCTCCACAAAAGCATTCGCAAGCATTAGCATTCTTCTATTGGAGCTTTCCCAATTGCGAAAAGGTAGGTGTTGAACACCCCGTTGCCACTGAGCGCCTGAGTGATCCATCGGTCCACCCCTCTGTGCTTCCTGTTATGCCATTTCTTAAGGTCCCCAATTAACTCCCTCGTCCAAGTACCTTTACCGGGGTCAGCAGTCCTAATTTTCTGGCACCAGGTCATCCTGGGTTCTCAAGACGGGCAGTATTTTCTCCAGTACGATTTTTGTCATGCTAGTCCACCAGATAACTGGATGTCGTCCCCCACTTCTCTTATGTATAGGTAGTTGCATCACGTCTAACTTAAAACAAACATAAAACGTAGAAATAGTTAGGTTGTTGACAAGGTAGACTTTTTAAATATTCTAAGCATTTATTGCAATGCTATTCAATAACGGTATAAGTTAAACACCCTGCGCAACCCCAAACATAACTTTCCAAAGTCCATTGTTATTCCACAGTCGCAGCGACCGAAACAGGCACCTTCAAAAGAAACGTGAATTCAAACCCCCTGTCCCTTGTCACCCCCCTGCCGCACTTTATTGTGAATCTGTGACCGCAATGTCGGAAGAGCCTTTAAGTGCGGAATTGAAAAGTAGGTTCATCGGTCTGAACGTGGGGGTGACGTTTTTATACCTTTTAGATTTGACAACCTTCAATAAAAGGTGTCCAATAAAATCGTTGAAGTTTCAAACTGTTATAAATTACACTATCTGGAATTCTCCAGTATTTAATTATAATCTTCTGTGGTCTGCATAGGTATATTGTGTCAAATCTCATCAAAACCAGTGTCGGACATCATCATCAATAACCTACAGCAGTACTATACTAGACTAATGGCTTCTCCCAATGGGAAGGTTTGCTCAAAATCACCGCACAGACAGGGTTTGTGATCGGAGTAAATTGTAGTAGTAGCACAGAGGACGCTGATGCCCGCTTCCATTGTATTCACTAAGTCGCCACGTACGACATCCGCGGGAAGAATAGGGGTGATGATATCTGTATTAGGATCAAAAATCAAAATTCATTTATTTCAAGTAGACTTACTTTATATGCACCTTTGAAACGTCAAGTATGTCTGTTTGTAGTGACTCTAACACCTACCGAGAAAAGCCGGCAAGAAACCCAGTAGTTGCTCTTTTCCAACATCAACATTTACAACCATTTTTCTGCTGGCTCCTTCCAATCAAGGTCATTAAGCAATTCATCAAATGTATAGTAACCCCGCTGTATTAGATGTGTTTTTACACAATTTTTTAAATGTATGCAACGGTAGGTCCAGAATTACCTTAGAAATCATGTTGTCAAAGCGTATACTCAACTCCACAAACGAGTTCTGCACCTTTCGTAAAGGATATGCAGATGTCACTAATTTATGTCCGTGATTTGCCGGCAACGTCACCGCAGGTCGAATATAGAAAACAAAGAAACTTATTATTATTATTATTATTAAATTCTTTAATGCACAAACGAAAACAAAACGCATAGAGAAACACATTAAAAAATAAAAAAATAATAAAGAACTAGTTTAGGCGTGCAAAGGCGATCTTATCGCTTAAGCGATCTCTCCCAACCTTTGGCGAAAGTCATTCTTATAAGAAACGGGTTGGTGTTGTAATTATTTAGGAATCTAGCTATAGATCTTCTTAATCGCACTATAAAATTTAAATTAGAATGCACATTGTACCATAAAAATATATTGTGTACAAAAATCCGAGTTAAACGAATAAAAAAATATGAAAATATTGAGGCAAACCCGTAAAAAGAGATCGAAATACACCTAAAAAAATAGGAAAACAAAATATATGCGTTGAAACTCCTTCTTACTTCGGAAGTCGGTTGAAATAATCTTTTTAACGGGAAATGCTTTGCGTATGATTTATAATTAATTTGAAAATGCTCGGTATTTTATTTCTCGTTTCACCTTTAGCGCACAATAAGAGAGAGACTGTTCGTTTCTTTAAAAACGCCACGAAACGACCACAAAGAATAATGAGATGTTCTCATTTCGTCCGGAACTTAACTGACTGCCTCTCTTTATAACATTTCTCGGTTTCCTTTGAAACGCGCATTTTCTTACAAATTGGTTTTAATTCTTTATAGCATAGTTTTCTTTTGAAAAACGTGTCATTCATTCATATAATGTGTACCTTGGTTTGAATTAGGTTTTAAATATTAATTATTAACATTCCATTACCACTTGTAGGTATTGCTGGACACAGGCCGCCTCTCTTTTAGAAGATAGAGTTTGATTTAAGATCTTTATTTCTCAAACGAAAACATACCACCTATAATAGTAACTATATAGTTTATTATTATATAGTTTATTGTATGTATTTGCAGTATAATTTATTTTACCATAGGGATATATGTATTAGTTTATTTTATTTCTTTTATATATGTACTGTTTTTGTAAATATTATGAACTTATACTATTAATTTGCTCTAAGAATATACATAATATTCGTAGAGCTTTGCACACGGCTATAAAGATTCATATGCGAGTCAATTCCCCATAGTGATTGCCTGGAAGAAATCACTATAAATTATAAGGCTGCCTTTGTTACACAAATTTAAATGACTCATACCTTTGTTCTCTTTTATTTATTTCTGTTTGTTATTATGTGGAATAAAGTAAATAATAATAAATAATAAATATACTACGACAATACACACACCGCCATCTAGCCCCGTAGTAAGCGTAGCTTGTGTTATGGGTACTAAGATGACTGATGAATATTTTTATGAATTATATACATAAATACTTAGAAAATATATATAAACACCCAGACACTGAAAAACATCATGCTCATCACAAAAATATTTTCCAGTAGTGGGAATCGAACCGCCGGCCTTGGGTTTAGAAAGCATGGTCGCTGCAAACTGCGCCAATCGGCCGTCAAAGTATTTTTGATTGATTATTCTACTAGTCAAACCCCTTCATTTGAAACCCATATTGACGGAGTTGTGTAAAAAGTATGTACTCCGTTTATTGGCCGCGGCCATCTTGGACCGATTTTCATTAAACATAGCTAAGAATACTTTCTACTTATTCAAACACTAAAAGAAACAAAATCAAAATAGGTTAATCCGTTCGGGAAAAACGGTGCTTCAGACACACACACCGACACGTCATACTTATATCACCTCGTGGCTTTTGTGTCAAGTGTTAAAAAAACTGTGGCCGTCCATCGAGGACGTCGACAAGTCAGAACTGAAAGAATACAGTGTAAAAGTGCAAAAGTTGGGCAAGTGAAGGCACGTTCAGTGCCGCGTAAACTGTAAAGTGAATCACGGAAGTCGGTAAAAGTTATCCGAGATAGAGTTTAATGGCGCTTGAACCGGGCCGCGCCTTCCTTATCTTAGGGATATAGCTTTGGAAACACTTCAAAATAATATTACGTTATATTTATCTAAAGTATGTATATAACGCTATTTTTTACTAAACTATAACAGTTATAAAACAATTTACAATCTACTCCCATGCTTTAAATCCTCTAAATAATTCTGATACAGTTAGCTTATTGCCAATATTAAAACGCCCAATGTCATAATAAAATCATTCAAAGTCAAATATTTCTTTATCCAAAAAGCCATATAGATAGCACTTTTGATGCGTTGATTACATACAAAGTGTGTAAATAGCAGTGAGTAGTGATGGCGGTAACTACAATCGTAAACTTAAAACTACAGATACAACAGTTTCAAACGCGCCCTGGTCTAAGAAGAAGCCCACAACAAACTTAGCCGGGTGGTCTTTTTGTTTCCACCATCTCACATTCTCATTGCAAATGCACCTGTATTTATATCAAAATACCCACCAACTCAATGTCAATATTGGTTGTTAATCAAATAACAATATAGTTTCTTGGAAACTATTTATTAATTGCATAATAATAATAAGCGTTTTTATAAAATTACTAATCAATTTAATAAAATATCTAGCCAATATGAATTTATAGTTATCGAAACTTTAATTATTTACCCACTTTATAAAATTACCGTAACAAAACCTTTGGTATAAATTGCCTAACTTCATACCTTAATAGTAGTTGACTGTAAGATGCTGCTAACAAAAAAAAAACTGCTAAGTTTGCTGTATGCTCTTTTAGACCAGGGCAAGTTTGGAACCCTCCTATATTTAGGTTAAAGATTGCAGTTATTATGAATGCTTCATCAGTGCCTGCTATAGGCCTATCCGAATATTTGTTTTCAAATTTGAATTTGGATACAAAATAACTTTGAGAACATTATGGAGAACTGTCAGGCATGTAGGTTTCCTCGCGATGCTTTCCTTCGTCCATAAAGCACGAAATATTCAATAACGTAATTAAAACGCGCATAACTCAGAAAAGTTGAAGGTCCGTGCCGGGAATCCGGAATCGAACTCGGTGCCCCCGAAAGGTAAGTCAAAACCTTACCTTACTGTATTGTCCCTCAAACTTGAAAAAAGTGAAAATGAAACAAAGGTTTCTGGATAAATATTCTTATGCGGCTGTCATTACTATGATTCTATATATGTACTTGTATACTTGACATGAATTTGCAATTTTATTTCCTTATTTTTTTAAGAAGTATTATGATTTTTCTTGAATTATATGTAAACTGTTAACGAATAAATTTTATTAATATTAATTTCATTTATGAAATGTTTGCATACTATTAAATTAGTTGAATGCTAAGGGACACAAATAATTGTATGAACAAAAGAACCTCGTTCCAGTAAATAAAGATATGCTATATTCTACTCTATTTCCCACTAGATAAACCCCGCTTCAAAAAAACTACTACCACTAAAACCACTGCGCTAGCATGGCCGTCCAAATAGTGTTATGATAAGGATCGTGCACAGTGAATATTTAAATTTCCGACACAGTAAACAGGAATCTTCAGAAGGTAAACATTGTTAGAGCACAGTACAGTGGATTGCAAACATGAACTAATTTCACAATTTCGCTGCAGCATTAAGTATTCATCAAGAAGTTTAAAATTTCAACAGCGCTGTGTTTCCTGACTACTCGCTGCTGACGAGCAAAGTGTGGCTTTAGAACTAGTCTGCGGTTGTGCTCTTGCTTTGGAAATTACCTTCGTTATAGTCTTTTGCTTTGCAATTGTAATGTACAATACATTTTCAGACAGTGTTCAACTGCTTCGGTATTTACCTGTCATCATCCGCAGCCTATTAAAATCCCACTGCTGGACGCGGCTTCTTCTCCCATAAGGGAGCATAGACCCACCATGCTACCCTAATGCGGGTTTGTGGGCTTTAACGATCATTACCACAAATGAGTACAAATACAAATTCAAAACATGTTTAGACTTTATCATATAATAATAATATACATATAATAAAATATACATATAATATGTTATCATTTATGTAAGGTGATGTTGATAACTACATTCGTTAACTTAAAACTAAGGCTAAGGCTTAGGTCTCAGAAGAGCCCACAGCATACTTGGCCGGGTTTTTTTTTGTTATAACCATCTATGCATAGAATTAATATTTAGCTATGAGGTTAGAGCAATTCAAACCCAAGATTTTTTGTAATACATGTAATTCTAAATATAAATAAGAATTTTAATAATAATAATAATAATCATTTATTTGCAAGAACGTTTGTACAATATAAAGATGTTGGTAAACAATATAGTTATTTTAGAGAGCATAACATTCTACTAAATTAATAGTGTGCAAATTTGGTTCATTGGATATTAAAAAAATCAACCTTAATTAAATGTCAAATTAAATTTAAATAAACACTACAAACACATGATAAAATTAAAAATGACACTAAGTAAATAAATAAATAAATAACCACATCGAAATAATGATCCATAATTTATATTTAAAATGGTTTAGTTTATAACAAATATTCTTTTACATCATAATAACATTTTTCGAGAAGCATTTTACTTAATTTATTCTTAAACATATTAAGATTCATGTTTTCAAAATCGGTTGGTAGTTTATTATATATTTTTACAGCCATACCGCAAGCACATTTCATTTATGTACTATTGCATCGTTTTGCAATACAGAGCTTGTTGGGATATCTGACGACTTTATACGCATTATATTCACAATTTCTTTTGAAATAATTTGGATATCTTTTAACAAATATACACATATCTCTTATATACATACAAGGCAGTGGTAGAATACCCAATTTTCTAAAAAGAGGTTTACAACGTACAAGTGTAAATGCCCTTATAGAATCAACGGAGTTTCCCCACAGTATCAAGCCATATGATAACACGGATGATACATATCCGTGGTATGCATTTAAAGCCGCACTTATTGATATCGTCTTGACTAGACGTCTTAACGCATAAATAAATTTTTCTAATTTTACACATACATAATCAATGTGCGCTTTCGAATTACAGTTTTTGTCATGCATTATACCTAAAAAATTTAAAGCGTCGACTTCTTGAACTTGCGTATCATAATATTTAATGTTCATTGGCAGAGTTTTAGCGTTATAGTAACTGAATTGTATCATTTTTGTTTTGCTAAGATTTATTTTTATATCATTATTACAAAGCCAATTAATTATATTTTCTAAAGTGTAATTGATGTCATTTTCGTATGTCGTCTTATTATTACATTTTATTAATACAGTCGTATCGTCCGCAAATAACACACAAGGATGGGTCGTTGCCTTTGGAATGTCATTAATATAAATTAGAAAAAGGAAAGGCCCTAATATACTTCCCTGTGGTACTCCACGCTTATTGTATTTTAATTGTGATCTATATTGTATCTTGGTATTATTTTCTATTTTAGCGAGTTCAGTGCATATTTTCCTATCACTTAAGTACGACTTTATCCACTGATATAGCCTTTCCCCTGACACCATATTTTTCTAATTTGTCCAACAATATTTTATGATTCACAAAGTCAAAAGCTATTGTCATATCTAAACAAATAGCGGTGATAGGTACTTTGTCATTAAGGCTATCATTAATTATTTTATTTAAATAAAAACGGGCCTCTGTTGTAGACCTATTGTTCCGAAATCCAAACTGTTCTTTAACGAGTAGATTTTTGGCGTCAAAAAATCTATTGAGACGTTTAAGCATAGCTTTTTCGAAAATTTTCGCTAAAACTGGTATTAGTGTTATTGAACGGTAATTATTTATGTCACAACGGTCACCTTTTTTGAATAAGGGCTTCACAATGGAAACTTTAAGGTTGCTAGGGAACACTCCCTGTTCAAATGATTGATTTATTATATATGCAAGTGGACCGCATAAGTGAATTCCGCATTTTTTTTTATAATGTCAGTCCTTATCTCATCGTAGCCTGCAGCCTTAGTGTTATTTAATGATTTAATTATACCTAAAATTTCGTATGGATCAGTAGGGCTTATAAAGATTGAATGTTTATTAGTTGTGATGGAATTCTTTTTATTACTTGATATGTCATTTGTATTATTTCCTAGATTAATAAAAAAGTCATTAAATATGTCGCATATATCATGAGGATTATTACAATACGCCCCAGTTTCTGTCTTAATTAAAGAAATGTTGTCATTTTCTATTGATTTACTAAAATTTTCATTAATAAGTTCCCAACTTGCCTTACATTTGTTTTTTTGGCTTGCTATGTATTTAGTATTTTGTATCTGTTTTGAATTATAAAATCATTTTTTTAATAAATAATTGTATTTTATGAAAAATTTCTTTGTAGATTTTTTGTTTATTCCTGAGAGTCTGCAAGATAAGTGTAGTCGTCTCTTTTGTATACTAGACTTTCTAATACCTTTTGTTAACCAGCATGGTTAACAAAAGTTATTTTTACGTTTATTATTATTTATTTTTACTTTCTTCATGGGAAAACATAGCGTGTAGAAAAAACGTACAATTTCATGAAAGGAGGTAAATGCGTCATTGACATTCTCTATGCTCTATGAATATCGGAAAAAGTAAGGGCCGATATGCATTCTATGAATTTTCTAGTATTTTCCTTATTATAGTCTCTCCTATATTCAAACCACACAGATTTATGTTGTACTTTCTTAACCTTGATTGTTAAAGTTTTAGGCATGCTAGTTAAAAGGACGTAAAGTAACAGGTTATTTTTTTAACAGAGTTTTCATATAAATTTAGTTTAAAAAAGAATCATTTTACTACTTAATTGAAGTGTGTTTTCACAATCATTTATCAAAATTAATTATCAAAATGATTACATCGGGTAAAGGAAGCAAATTAGCAACGTAATAAAATTCATTATCGCCCCAGCAGAGCTGGCCGTAATTGCTTGTTATAATTTATTTTAATGACCTTTCAAACAGTCTTAAGGTCAAAGAGGCTTTCAGAGTAAGCTTAACGGAATAATTTATAAGATATTTCTGCTTTTCAGATCCTTTCACTGGTGGAGTAAATTGAGCTCTAACTAGAGGACTTTCTACCGTGACCCATATGTTTTGGGTGCGAATAATCAAATGTATATTGTAACTAGCTGACACGCACAGCTTCGTCTGCGTCAAATCGTATATAAGTGTTGACGGCCGATTGGCGCAGTTTGCAGCGACCCTGCTTTCTAATTCCAAGGCCATTGGTTCGATTCCCACAACTGGAAAATATTTGTGTGCTGAACATGAATGTTTTTCAGTGTCTGGGTGTTTATCTGTATTTTGAAAGTATTTAAGTATATAATTCATAAAAATATTCATCAGTCATGCTAGATGGCGATGTGTGTGTTTCTGCTGGATTTCCAATTTTTCATTTTTTATTTAACTGCTTTAGCTCTTGACTATTGTCTGCTTTTTCAAAATAATGTCTGTCCGTGTTCTTCGTCAGCATGTATTACGGATTTTCTGAAATCCCGTGGGGACCATTGGTTTTCCGAGGGAACAAAGTAACCCATGTCTATTTATAAATTAAGTTGATTAGTTGCTTATAATATTAAACTGACTGTGAGATGGTGATAAAAAAAAATACCCGGCTAAGTTTTTTTGGGCTCTTCTTAGACCAGGGCCCGTTCGGAACATTCGTAGCTTTAGGTTTAAGTTGGCGAACGTAGTAATTACCATCCCTTTACAATAATTATGTAAACATATGTATATGTACGCTTCATAAGTGCCTGTATTAGGCCTACATGATAAAGAATTTTGAAAAATGGAAAAAAAAAATTCTTAGTTAGGGCGCTAAGCAAGGACAAACAAATAAAAAAGGCACTTTAAAATTTTTTCTTATTAGCAAGCAAGAAAGGGAGCACAGAGTGCAGAAGTCTTATGATAAATGTCATAATATATGCTTATAGGAGTGCAAGCATGTTCCCAGAAGTGGGACTTTAATAGATGAAAGGTTCTGTTCTTTTTAATTCTCTTTTCTATTTCCCAAACCGTAATAAGCCGTAAAAATGCAATTTTACGCACGCGGACCCGCAGAAACGATCAAATAAACTGTTACAACCGTTTTTTATATCCACCAGTACTTTACGACATTAACTTTTTTACTGTCGGGTAATTTAATCATAAAGATAAGAACTTTTTGAAAACTGTTTGTAAAGCAACGTGCCTGTAATGGTTCTTTTTAATCGTTGCTTCACATATTTATCTCTATTAAATCTATATCTAATCTGGGTCTATTGAAACTGTTTTGTAGATGTTTTTATAGTAACAATGGACGGACCGGGTAGATTACCCACCAGATGTTAAGTGGAAAATCATATTAACAGAGCAACACTTCGCAGGGTGTAAGGAACATGTTCTGAAACCTGACGCCCTGTGTCCATCAACCTGAGTTCATCGTCAACCGTAGGTGTTAAGCATCACGAGCGGCAGAAACAATGCTGCTTAGCGGCAATAATAAACATTTTGGTGGTAGTTGTAAGTTAATATGCATTGATAGCAATTGGGCAGGAGCTCGACTTCACTTTCGGGGAGCTGAGTTCGAATCCCAGCACGCACGTGTTAGGAAATAGGGAATTATAGCACTTTATCTATGATAAACCCGATGATTATATTAAATATATCAACAAATCATAGTTTGTATACTCATTGATAGTGTATTGAAAATAGAATAATGGCCTTTAGTAGACTGTCAAAGAAAAATATAGGATCTATGGCGGGAGACGCGAGTTTGACAAGATCGATTGGCGGGAAAGAAAAGTTAGCACGGATTTTAATTAATTAATTGAGAAAAGAAGATTAAGTAAAGTATTGTGGATAGAACGTTACAAATTGGGAATAGATGATTTATAATGGAAACGACATACTTAACGGAATATTGTTGTGGCAAAACAAGAGTCGTATATACTGGTGATGGAGTTGAGATAAGTTGTTAAAAGTTGTTGGTACTATAGTTGTACTTGATGTTGCATCAGATAAGTATATATCATCCTTTGGATAATTTAGGTATCATATATGGAGCCCTAGCATTATTTTACACAGACAGTTTATGTAGCAGAGGTTGCTTTATACCTACAAACAACTTGTTCCAAAAGTCCTGATGTTATAAGTGATCATAGTAGTTATGTTTGACCTATCTTATATGTCTTGTATCAAAGGGCCTAGCGTTATAACATATGATTATGTTGTAATTGTGTTTATAAGTCTTGTTTTAATTGATTGAATAAAAGAGCAACGGTAGAGTTTCTTGCCAGTGGTCTTCTCTGCCGAAGACAGCATTCCGAACTGGTAGTAGAGTCATTTGAAGGTAACAAGTAATATGAATTATAGAGAAGCTTAATATACAGTATTAGAGTCCAGTTGTTTTATTTCACTCCTTGGGAAGTCAGGTTTATAGAGTACAGACCCACAACACTGCTCTAAAGCAGGTTGGTGGGCTTTAAAGATTTCTTTTATAAAATGAATACTTTAATAGGAAGAAAGAATAATAGTCATGAGAATAAATGATTACTGCTAAGAAACTAGGTATTTAGCTTCAATAATACTGTTAATTAATGAAAGATCTAAGTGCCATCCTGAACATTGTGGGTATTGAAGTGAATATCTGAATACCTTGGCCTTCCATCCTCTATATTTTTTTAGCACACGCATTATTACGCACCATTACGCATCTGTAAGTTATGTGCGTCACTCTTTCGTTTTTTTTATCACTTGCTTCAACGGTAAAGGAAAACATTGTGAGGAAACGTGCATGTCTGAGAGTTCTACATAATGTTCTCAAAGGTGTGTGAAGTCCACCAAACCGCACTGGGCCAGCGTGGTGGACTGCGGTCTGAACCCCTTCTCATTGTGGGAGGAGACCCTTGCTCTGTAGTGGGGCGGTAATGGATAGATGATGAATATGCTTTATATGGTTTATTGATGGAAATTATGGCATCAACTCTCTATACTGTGTTGCAAAGAAGAGTTGCTTATACTACTATTACCGTTTAAGGTTCCGGGAAGTGGTAATAGTTTTAGTGGGTAAGTTTCGGTCCCTTTCGAGGGTCCAAAGTTCAATCCCTGGCACGCGTCTAACTTTTCAGAGCTATGTGTACTTTAAGCAATTATATATCACTTCCTTTAGCGGTGAAGTTCATAATGTTCTCAAAGGAGTGTGGAGTCTACCAACTCTATGACTCTATAATCACAAAATAGCATTTGTTTCCCTTACACGGCTTCACAGCTGAACCGAATTTGATGAAACTTTGCATATAGATAGCTAGCAACCTGGAGACTTCAAAAGGATAGTTTTTATCATATAAAATAGTTTTATAAAAACGAAAAAGCTCAGGTGAGTCGCTGTCGCAGTCGCAGGCATCACCTAGTCAGATTAATTGAGGGGTAGGTACCCTGATAAAAGATTTATTTGTTGTTTTTGTTCTAGATCTTTTTTTTTTCAATCTTAATAATCTTAATACTATTTAGTGTTACATTTGGAAGCTTGTTACGGAACCATTCGTGTGCATGATCACACTTAGTTTGTTTTAATTTTAATTGCGTAAAAATAAACCAGTTCAATCCAACTCGACCCGCGTGGTGAGGCGGGCTTGCATATTTTGTGTTTGGATTTAATTAAATCCCGATTAAGAGGAAATTCGGACCAATAGAATTAGCCACTCATCCATAAATTATCATGGTTAGCCCAGTGAGCCGTTATTACTTCTAGAGTGCGCACTTTGCCGCGTAAAACGGTCTCAGTTGAATTCACAATGACAACACCATCATCATCATCAGCATTTATTTATTTAATGTTTCATACAATGAGAAGGGGTTAAGGGCATAGTCCACCACGCTGGCCCAGTGCGGATTGGTGGACTCCACATACCTTTGATAGCATTATTTAGAATTCTCAGGCATGCAGGTTTCCTCACGATGTTTCCTTCACAGTTGAAGCAAGTGATATATATTTTAATTGCTTGAAAAACACATAACTTAGAAAAGTTAGAGGTGCGTGCTGGGATTCGAACTCGCGCCCCCGAAAGTTAAGTCGAAGTCCTACCCACTGGGCTATCACCGCTTCACTCTACACATAATAATATTATAAATACGAAAGTGCGTCTGTCCTTGCTTGGCACCCAACTAAGCAACCAGTCAATGTGTGTGTGTAGTGGACAGAGCGGAGAGTAACATAAACTACTCTTTATACCAGGATAACCAACGGTCCCCCTGAATTTGTAAAAAAAACGTAATAAACGCAGACGAAGAACGCGGGCAACCGTAACTTAGCGTGACGTCATAAGCTAACGTCATGCCACTGCCAAGGCACGGTTGAACTACTCGGCAGTATAAGAGGACTTACAAGTAGCAGAATCTCACTGGAGTGCACAATCAAATTAGAAAACCCTTTAAATTAACCCTGACAGCGTATCACAGCCCTGACGTCTCCGCTACAGCGCCACATACATTATGAACGTCCGTCACTCAGTGTCCGGCGCTGACTGACGGCATACATTAACGCTATCTGCTTCATTATCTAACTGAACACATCGCATATGTATATCGGTCTAATTAGATTTTCGGCATAATACTAATACGATAAATTTACTTAGCCCCAAGGAAATCCATTTGAGGAATTAATTCAATCAAAAACATAAATTATAATGTACAAAAATCGTACAGTCTCGCAACGCAGTCTATCGTGTAAAGTTGTGAGATCTCTTGTGACAAAAAGTCAGTCAAGTTAGACATCTATTTAACTACTTTGTGACAACTTGTTTTATAAAAATATGTATCGTCAAAGTAATGTCATTTGTGTTAGAGTCTCACTTCTTTTTACTTAAAAACGTTCTATCCGAGTTTAAGAATTGTAGACAAATTTGAGCTTTAAAACAATCGAAATAAGATCCGTTTTACTCCGATGTTCAAGTATTGTCACATTCGAAAACGACTGCACGATTGCGAGGCAAATATTGTACAAGGACTAAAGGTGACGTCTCGTCACACTAGCTCGCTTTTTCATTTTTTTATTCCGATACAAGTTAACCTTTATGTTGTGGTAGGGGTATGATAGTAATATTAAACCCCTTTCCCATTTTAAACGAATAAAAATTCTATATCTATATGAATGGGTTCACCCATTCTTTAAACTGTAAAACTCCTTTGTGATCGAAACGTGAGTCAGTGAATGCTTCCGCCGATGGATGCTGGGATATTTGATCTGCTTTCAAGCGAGCTCCGATAACGGTGAACTATCTCCGATCTTTTAGGGTTTGCGACCTCGTTTAGTGATTTTGTTCTTAAACTTTAGTAAAGTTTAGAAATAAAATCGCTTCTATATATTCTCGTACGGCTTCTACCGCAATCATTTGTTATCTAGGGATAAAAATGGTCACTGTAACTCTCCGCGTCTATACAAAAATAAGTTAGTCTTTTCTGGCGACAAACCAACAAACACACAGTCTAATTTATAATTTATTCACTTTAAAACACCGTTGCATTAGCTTTCGATTTATAGATCCTGAAATCGAATACTGTCATCTTAACGCTATATTTAATAAAAATTTGTTTCAGACGGAGGTATGAAAATTAAGCTTCATTTGCTATACTTCGCCAAAAGCAAGAAAATCTGTTTGGTGTTATTTACAATTTCTTCAATCCTTATACTCCACACCAAACTGTGTCTCTACACCGAATTGTGTTACGCACGTTTCGCTCCGAAACCAGTGCACCCTAAGGAGATGTTGACTTTATAATTAATAATTGTTAAATAAATTAATAACAACATTGCTTGGTGTGGAGTATAAGGATTGAAGAAATTATAAATTTCGAGATTCAGAAGAAATCATAGAATTCCGCAAAGTAACGCCAATCCAATATTTAAAAACGGAGACTAAGTGTTAGAATGGTATTGGTACCTGTTAGTTTTCATTTGGTTTTGTTCATGAAGTGAATTAATATAAACTAATAATATTAATATAAATGATATAAGAGTGGATAAAATAGTTTAATGAACAAGATATTTAGGTAAAAGACGCTTTACTGCGGATGTTTTATGCTTATGATCTCTAAAGGAACGTCTTTAGCTTTCATTAAAAGTTTCTACAGATTTAAATTTTCTTTGAGCTGAACGTATTTTTCTTTTTAATTTTTTTCTTTTATAAAATATTCACCTTCCACATCCTTTATGATTGCTTAAGAAGTTCAGACGTTCATAAACGAGGCATCTACTTTGTTGACGCAATTTCATAGCCGACTAGACGCCGACTAGCCGTTACCAGAGACTTAATAAGATACCCATATTAACTTTTATCTACTCTACACAATATACGCACCGAGCTGTGTTACCTGCCTGTCAACGTGTTACGCTTTAACGTCGTTTGCTCGACTCCTAAGACTAGCAGCTTGATCTTAAAAACACATATACCCTTCCTTAAGGATTGGGCTACCGAATGGAAAAAATATTTTTCAATTCCGACGGGCAGTTCCGGAAATTAGCGCATTCCAAAAAAACAAATAAAATGAAAATTGTAGTGGTATGGATAGATAATATATATTGCGTTGGCGTTTTTCCTGTTTACCAGGAAGTGTTTCTATAAGTGTCAATGTGCCATATTTTTCAGTGAAGTAACGCAAAACTGTGCTAAATAGTCCATTTCAGTAATATAAAACAAAATTAGGCTTAAATAAATAGTAGGTGTCAGTGATGTAGCACAAGGCTAAGCTATTCAATTAATATAGTATAGTAGATATTAATGAAATAACGCACAACTAAACTTAATACAGAACTTTAGCGACATAACGCACAATTAAGCTTGCAAGCCATTGAATCAAGTCTGAGCTGAAGGCGACGCGATATTTAAGTCGAGAAAAAAATTGATTATGAAAAAATAATCCTAAGTATCGATAGTTAATTTAAAGCAAACCATGTAATATGATTTATTTGACACCAAGAATTGGGCTTCTAATATTGGTAATAACACGAACAGCACATTGTAAGAGCCTGAAAGAATAAGGCAATACTAGGAGGAGTATAGGAGAAGGAGCACTGTCTTCCATTCTTATTTCTGTCGCCGAATAGCATAGCTTAAGACTTAAGAACTACGCCTCAGGATGATGGGCAGAAGGTGGCACGTGGTGGAACATGTTCCGTGCATGCCCTGCAAAGTGTTCCTCAGTTTATGAGCCAAGGTTTTCATAGCAATAGGTGGGTCTTTAAATAAACTTGCAGTGCCATATACTAGACTACATAAAATAAGTAATTCATTTAAAGGAAATCGTATACAATTTTACAATAAATTACCAGTTGATATCTTGCAGATGTCTCTGAAAAAGTTCAAAGTTTGTATTAAACGTAAGCTTATAGAAAAGTCCTATTATAGTATTAAGGACTACGTCAACGATAAAAATGCTTAGGTGTAAATAATTGCTCTAATCAGGTTGCTTCTTTTATAGTTTTAAATGACAATGTGAGATGGTGATAACGAAAAAAAAAATAACAACCGGCTAAGTTTGTTGTGGGCTTCTTCTTAGACCAGGGCGCATTTGGAACCCTCGTAGCTTTAGTTTTAAGTTGACGAATTTATTTATCGCCATCAACTCACTCCTATGTCACATTTAACGTGTAATGTACGGATCAAAAGTGCCATCTATGTGCCTATTTGAATTAGGAAATATTTGACTTTGACTTTAACGAAAAAAAAAACAAGAAAAGAATTTTCTATGTTCAGCAAGATGTACAGCAATTTTTATAGCCGGTCTACGTACTGCCAAGAATATAGACGAAGCAAAGAAAGACATTTAGAATAAACGTGAAGCTTCCGTAAGGCAAGGTAAAAACAGAAGCTCGTTAGCAATATAATCATACTAACAAATGTGATTTCTCTTACGTTGTTGTATTTTTCTTGGCAAACGCTGTATCTCATGCTGTTACTGAAAATGCAACTTTAAGATCATTGATACAAGGTTTGAGTTAAACTTCTCTCATGCGTTGAATTTAGGGGAAATAGTATCTGAAATTAAAACTTTATCTTCATCTGCATTAAGTTTAAGTTCAATATTATAAATGATTTTATTTGTAGTTCTGGTATCTTTATCTTTAAATTTTTTTGGCAGCTAAAGCTGAACAAATCCATTTAATATCAGAAAGGTGAAAGGCAACTGTGATATCGGATATAGGATTTGGTTAGTCTTGAATTTTTTTTAGAAATGGTAACACTGGTTTCTATATAATCAGGAAATTACGTAAGTTCGTTGCATTGACAGCCGATTGGCGCAGTGGGCAGCGACCCTGCACCGTCCAAGGTTCGATTCCCACAACTGGAAAATATTTGTGTGATGAACATAAATGGTTTTCTGTGCCTGGGTGTTTATCGGAAAAGTACGAGAAATTATTTTTATGAATTTATATAAAATTATTCACAAATATATAATTTCGTAGTATATTGTGGCAAGGAACACGTCCTAAGATGCCCCAATGTAGAGGAGTAGCAGAGCAACGCGCAGCATACCTTGGCTCCCCAGCATCACTCCCTGAAGCACTTGGCGACCTGGGCGGCCTGCTTAGCTTCTGGAGTGAGCTCGGCTGGCCGGAGTGACCCAGCGGGGAGCCGTACCAGTGGCACTACGTACAACGGGAGGTTCCGACCGACCAAGTACGGAAACAGGTCCAGGGAGAAGAAGAAGAAGACGTCCTAAGAAGTGCAACCTGTGTCCATCAACCCAAGTCGTAGGTTCTAAGCCGCATGCGCCAGTAACTACACCGGCAACCATACCATTCAGAGAGGATCATAGCAATGTAACTTAGCGGCATAGCTATGTCATGCCATCGGCATATTATGTGCTAAGAAGCATGGCGCTTGTACTTTTCATGAGGAGCTCTGTCACAAAAAGATTTGATATTACTACCTAGGGGTTTTTCATCCACGTACGAGTATAATTTGAGTACCTTCAAGGCTAGAGTGAATAGGTTTCTTCTAGACAAGCGTGCTCCAAACTAGACCTCATCATTGCTTTCTAACTGGCATGATTGTCGGAACGCGCTGGCATATCGTTAATAAAAAAAATAGTCAAATATTTTAAGCACTCGACTTTTTTTTCCACTACAAGTCAGCCCTTGACTGCAATCTCATCTATTAGTAAGTGATAATGCAGTCTAAGATGGTAACGGGCTAATCTGTTAGGTTTTTATCATCATCATCACATTGACCCATTATCGGCCTCGAGAAGGGTTAAAGGCCGTAGTCCACCACGCTGGCCCAGTGCGGATTGATGAACTCCAAACACCTTTGAGAACTTTATGTAGAACTCTTAGGCATGCAGGTTTCCACACGATGTTTTCCTTCACCGTTGAAGAAAGTGATATTTTATTTATTTAAACAACTTTATTGCATAATAAAGGAAACACAGAGGAACGTTTAACTTTTACATAAATTATGTGCAAAATGCGGCCTTATCACTAAAAGTGATCTCTACCAGGCTACCTTAACTAATGGAATAAGGCAATAAGAGACGGGAAATCGCAATTCTATACATACAATTACATAGATTTACACAATAAAAAATACATAAATAATTAAATAAAATTATAAATGTAATAATATATATAAATACATATATTTATATATGCATTGGCCAAGAAATTAATTACTTAAAACGAACATCACTTAGAGGAACATAAAAAGTTTGAGGTGCGGTCTGGGATACGAACTCGGCCCCCCAAAGAACTCCTAACTCGAACTACTACCCAATGCGCTATCAACGCTTCCTGTCTGTTAGGGATTATGGCAGTTATATTTAACCCATATCCCTAATCAGTTTCTACTCGACGTTGTGAACCGCTAAATCGCTTAGCGTCACGTCTTTGCCGGCAGACTGGTAACTTGTCAGTCCAGAACAGAGAAAATTGTGAATTTATAAATTCCCAAAGTGCCCGGGGAATCAAACTCGGGACCTCCAACTTAAAACCAAAGCCGTTAAGAAGGAGGCTCTAGGCCCACCCTCGATTCTCTATAAAATGCCACCACCCCTGTATTGAGTTATGGACCGCGACGTAATTTCGGTTGACATTTTTATTCAGCGCGAAGGGTGTTGAGGTTTAATGAATTCTTTCCACAACTTTCCGCCACAATGTGTTATGAAGAGTGATGACGCGGTGCTTCTTAAGTTGCGAAGTTTCTTTCAGCCGCGCCTCATACAACCTTCGAGTTTCATATGAATTTTCTTTCCTTATTAATATTAATAAAACATCTTCAATGTTAACTGACGGAGTATTATACAGTTTTAGCTTGTTGTGGGATTTTTAACTACAGATCAACTTATAACTGACGGTGTTATAAGTTTGACGTGTCTGTGTGTGTGTGTGTGAGTGTGTCAACATATTTTCCAAACTGACGTACTGAATTTGTTTTTGTTTTTTAAAGGTGAAGTAGTCGGGAGTGTTGGTAGCATTGAATTAGGAACATACAGTGAAAATGACTCGCGCACGTATCACTTCATACCAGCGGAATGTTGCTAGCTTGCAAACTTTATGGTAAACGTTTAATCGTATACGCGGATTCTGTATGTTCCTAATTCTGTGGTGGATCCAATGTTTAATGAAAGTCGGCCCAACATGGACGCCGCTACAAGATGGCGGATAACATATTAGTTTTTCTCAACTCTTTCATTATGGGTATCAAATGAAAGTGTTTGACTAGTAGGATACAATACAATATGAAAAATTTCATTTGCAAGATGGCCGCCACCACAAAATGGCGTATTTCTTTTTTCCACAACTCCCTCAATATGGATATCAAATGAAAGGGCTTTACTTGTTGAATAATTTTCACTATATTTTTATTGTACAAAAAAGCAATGCATTTTGTGACAGAGCTTGTCCGGGGAAGTACTTCTGACATGCTTATATCTGCCGCTAAGCAGCACTGTTGCAATGCTGTGTTCCAGACTGAAGAGCGTGTTTGCTAGTGTAATTATAGGCAGGTTTTTCCTCAGGATGTAGGCATCAACGCGGCACTTTGTACAAAGTTCTCGTTACAATTTGTTACTCTGTTAAAATCGATGGTTTTCCACTTACCATAGGTGAGCCATCTTGCTTGGTACGTCAATTATAAAAAACAATGCATTGGATTTCTGGACTGTAGTTATCTAATAACCTCGGAGTGCAACGAGAACAGGCGAGCGATTCTGATGATATCAACGAGATCAGCGGAGCGCAGTAATCGAATATCGGATTAAAAGTTTATCAATCTCTGCAATCCGTCACAGCATTCAAGAGATGAATTTAGATTCGATTAAACTAGTTGGTATCAATAACGGCCCAATACAAACGTTCCATGTCGAGGGAGATCTGTTTACAAACATTAATTGAAATCGGTGTTGTACAAACTCCAATAAAAATTGGAGTTTTCTAGGATTATCGAGTTTAAATGGGAGTGTATCCAATACTAAATTTCCTCTCCAGGCCGCGAAAGCAGATGTATGTAGTATGTTTTTGGCGCAATGGTGAGCGCTGAGAATTTAAGTAGGAGGTCCCGAGTTCGATTCCCGGCAGGGGAATTATTATATTCTGAAATTTATGTATGTTATAAGGAATTATTTTTATATCTTAGTACCCATAACACAAGCAACGCTTAGTTTAGGGCTAGATGATGCTGTGTGTATTGTCATATTAAATACATATTGTCGGCTTTTCTCATCCAGTCGATGCCTGCCACTTTTCGTAGGTAATCGCTCCTAGTTGGGGAATGCCGACACTTCGTTTACCGACGCGCGGTCTCTACTCGAGGACCTTTTGTCTCAATTGTCCATCGGTCCTCCGACAAATGTGACCATCCCATTGCCACTGTAGTGGTCTAGCCCTAAGGTTTATGTCAGTTACCTATGTTTTAAGCGGCTTTCAGCAACTAGCCTGATGCTGTCTGTCCAACTCGTCGACCGCCAACCAACGCTGATTTTGTCGGTGCGGATTTACTATTCCAGCACCTTAGAACCCCAACGTCCATCGATTTACGTAACTATATGCCCCGCCATCGATTTACCTAGCTATATTTCGTAATTCTAGTTCTTTATTGAATCTCCTCACTTCTGATTTGATCACGTAGAGATATGCCAAGCATAGCTTTCTCCATCGCGCGCTGAGTGACTCTGAGCCTTTTTATGAGGCCCATAGGAAGCGACCACGTTTCAGATCCTTAAGTCACCAGTGGCAACACGCACTGTTATAATAGTAACATGAATTACGGATTATAATCAAAATCATCTAATATGACGTAATATTAACATGACGATCTTGTAATGCAGTGATTAAGGACTCCGACAATCATGAAATGTACGCGACATAGCTACATAATAATTGGGCTACATTATCATTATTAGTTCTTTTATTCCTAAGACTGATATAATTTAATTACCTACATGGAATATTTAAAAAGGGTTCAACTATGATTCTCCACGCCGCAACAGGGTCTCATAGTTTTAATCAATGTTAGGCATGTATTAATTAAATTTATATCTTTGTTAAGCATTCATATAGTTACACAGGAAAAATATCTCATCTTCATCTTGTTTTTATCGCATGCTGAGTGGAGTCACAACATCTTCACCTTCCACTTATTTATATAAACCGTCCTTTTACTGCTTGTACAGAAATAGTAACTAGTCACAGAAAAGTCAGAAACTTCGCGTCCTCCATTATTCCGAAATTATGTGCGAGTGTTTGTGTTTGCTGCCACATTTATATATTGAGTTTCCGTGCGAATAGAGAACAACAAAGCTGGGACTTCAGAGGAGTGGTTCGCTAAATAAAATATGGTGTCATCATCATCGTATCAACCGATTGACGTCCACTACTGGACATAGGACCAACGGCTCCCTTCACTGCGGTTACCGGTACGAGGGCTTCAACGTCCATCATTTTACGACCTATGTGCCCCGCTTATTGCCACTTTACCTTCACGACTCGTAACAGAAAGATGGTAAATATTACCTAAATATAAAGTGGAAATGAGAACCGAAGTAATACTTCAGATGCTTTAGAGGATCATTATGTACTGTATCTGAGACATCTGTGAAACCGAAAGTCTAATAGTTTTTGAAAACAAAACTTTTTTTTTTTTGTAATTAGGAGGGGAAAACCCTTATGGATAGTGTTGGACCTCTACCGACTAAAAACCGCTCCTGCCTTCTATACGTTAGTAAACCTGCCTTTTAGCCTACTACTAACGTCGTTGTCATTTTACCTTCCCTCTCTTTCTTCACTTTCCTTTACTTTTATTATCTCTTCCATGTATTTTTTTATACATTCTCATGTATAAAAACACAAGGAAGAGAGTTGAGTACACAACTGCCATAGTTTTCACCGAAAGAAATCAGAATCAGGTATTTTGACTGCCGATTGGCGCAGTAAGTAGCGACTCTGCTTTCTGAATCCAAGGCCGTGGGTTCGATACCCACAACTGGAAAATGTTTTTGTGATGAACATGAATGTTTTTCAGTGTTTGGGTGTTTATATGTACCTATATTATAAGTATTTATGTATATTACTCATAAACATATTCATTCACCTAAGTACCCATACCACAAGCTACGCTTACTTTGGGGCTAGATGGCGATGCGTGTATTGTCGTTGTATAATTATTTATTTATTTAACTACTTTTTATGGAATATAAATATGCTTCTTTTGATATAATATTTTTTGACTTATACACCGTTCAACAGTATTTAATAATACCGTTGTATAGTGACTTTTATATTCCAAAAGTTTCCAAGTGAAGCAATTTGATTCCCCTGCTCTCAGAGAAAATGCCAGAATCACCATAAACCACTTTTAACGGTGGAAGTTTGTGCGAAATTTTGATTTTGATTAATCAAACTCGCGGAGTTTCGCTATCATCGCCTCCGTATCACGTTACGGCTGCTATGAGGAAGACAACGTTGTATCCTTTCGATCATAACGGATATATTCTTAAAAATAGTCTTACTGTACCTTACATAAGGAGGAAAATATTTGACGATCTCCCTGGCGCAATGGTGAGCGCTGTGAATTTAAGAAGGAGGTCCTGGGTTCAATTCCAGGCAGGGCAATTTAGGACTTTATAATTTCTGAATATTCTCTGGTAGGAGACTTTGTCCGTGGCTAGTTACCACCCACCCGACAAAGTGGCGCTAAGCGATTTAGTGTTGATTAGGTTAATGACTACCATATACCCAAACTGGCTAGCCCGCTACCATCTTAGACTTGCTCACCACTTACCACTAGGTGAGATTGCTAACATGTAGTGGAGTAAAAAAAAACAAAATGAAGATGATGCACTGTAAGATGGTAGCGGGCTTACCTGTTAGGGTGTATGGCAGTTATTAAACTCATTACTCCTAATCGGTTTCTACGCGACATGATACTGTAACGCTAAATCGCTTAGCAAGCACGCATTTGTCTTTGCCCTAAGTAACAATTCACTGTAAATAACTAGCCACACCCGAAGCCTCCCGCCTGACCAGGCCAGAGAAAATCATAAAATGGTGTATTCCCGAATTACCCCCGCCGAAGATCGAACCTGGGAAGTGGGACCTCAACTAAGTAGACCACAGCACTCACCACACCTGGTCTAGTGGAAAGGTTCAGCTTACTTCCCACTAAAAAAACAATCCGATATACGATGTCACTTAGAAAACGATTTGGGTTACGGGTTTAATATAACAACGATACCTATTACTGGTTAGCCCTCTAACATACCGAAAAATAAACATAAAATTGTATCTTAATCGGTCCAACCGTGAAAGATATAAGCAACAATTAGGTGACGTTCAAACATTTTAACAGTGGTTTGAAGTCAATACATATACACAGAAGAAAAACTCTCGTGTCTAATCTAAAGGTTATACGATCTTATTCTCTAGTTCCTAGATAACCACAAAAGCTTTTTAAGAACAAATAAAATATTAGTTTTCGCCTTCAGGAATCCAATTAATTCCCGCAAACACTCGGTCGCCGTTAAAACGTCAAATATTAATATTGGAGCCGTTCTAAATACGGGAAGCAAATAGTTTTCAATCGGGGCCCGATCGCCCTCTGAGAGCGAGACACGATAGCAATCTCTAGTTACGATTGTAGAACGCTTTATTAGTTATTCTTGCTTAAAAAACTTATGTTTCCACTCGGCAATCTGCTAGATCCGTCAATTATTCCTATAAAAAACCATTTAGAAGAAAACACTTTCAGAAAAATAATGAAATACGTCTTTCAATAAATATGACATAGTTATGTCTGAAAATACACTAAAAAAAACCATTCGAATTGATTATCTACCTCCACCTTTTTAAAATGGATTATTCATGTTTATTTATTTATTTATATTTATTTATTTATTTATTTATTCTCTCCATCTTATCATATCCATCTTACATTTTTGTCATTACAGGAAAAAGATATCCTAACACGACAATGCAGCATGTTATGTAAATTTTAATAATATATATAACTAAATATGTTAAATTTTTGTGTAAAATAGATAAACTGATTACAGCGATACTACTGAATTAAACTGCACACTGTTATTGCAACAAAAAAATATCCCCCTAACAAGCAATTCAATTCAGCGACAGGCGAAAGTTTCTAGTATAGAAGTTATAAGGACACTCCAGCACTATTTGTTCAATAAAAATTGTTGTGGAACTTTGTCCGGTTGTGTGTCGAGCCGCTATCGACATCGAGTGGGGCGAATGAAATCAATTTTATTATATCGATGTGTTCGAAACAATCGTATTCGTTTGTGACGCTGGGAAACGATTTGATATTGTTGTAAATGGCAATCAATCTTTGTTGGTAAACTATGGCATTTTACCATGGGGTAATGCTGTGGATATGGGTTATTTTTGCGCTGCCGAAGAAATTTTGTGCGATCTTCAAAATACGTCCGAGAGAGTCATTGGCACAATTTTATTATAATTTTCAAACAAAAGTTTGCGACCGTCATTTTCGGAATTAATACAGTTTGTCTATTTTTTTGTTTTATACTGGCTAGATTATTATCGAAATACATTATATAGACTTTCTTTATGCCTTTCTATATAGTTTCAATGAAATTGGGAAAAGTGTATCGTGAAACGTTATTTTTAGTAGTAAAGTTTGACTCATTATGTCTGCTTTTATGCAGTTTATTGTAGATTTCGCTTAGCAGCTTTTCTCTTCTTTTTTCCATAAAAACAATAAATAAAATCAGAAGTTCTAGACGGAAAAAAATGGTAGGTATTCAAAATTAGCACTCCACAAGCAGAGTCCATACGCAATGTCAATAAAAATATGAAACCAACGATTTTATTAGAAACACTAAAAATAAATTAAATTTAATAAAATATTTAAAAAATCCCTCTTAGAGCAATGTTTTTACTCAGTAAATAATTTTTTTGATATTGAGCATCCGCAAAAAAAATCGGTTTCCCTACTATACGATGTCTACTTGTGATTAGAAATTTATTGAATTATATAATTTTAAAAATGGCTGCGTAAAAACATGTATTACATTATATAATTAAATTAATACTAAAAATTGCATTCTAAATGTAATACTTATTTTTCATTTCATGCCCCAAGTAGTAATCCCTGCAAAATGCAATCTGGGACTGAATATCCGTTGATCTGTTCTGGTCGGCTTCGGGTGTGGCTGGTTGCCACCCTATCTATAAAAACGTGCTGCCAAGCGACATAGCGTTCCGGTACACTCCTATGTATAGAAACTTACTAGGTTTAAATATAAATGGCATACATGGTTACCAGCTACCATCTTAGATTTACCATCAGCTGGGCTAGCACAGCAAGAGACAAATATTATATCCCCCGATTATATCCTAACAGGGGATATAGTTAGCGTGTCCATCTGATAAATCACGGGAACATGGAATACGAGAAGTTACACTTTTTTTTTTTATTATTTGCATATTATTTCCACTTCTGCGCCAAAGCTCTGAGAGTTGATAAATCTGTGCGAGAAGAGAAAATTTTATCCTTTCCCAGGGGAAAGAATGGTCTCCTGCCCATGAAAATAAAAAAATACCCCTGCATTTAATCAATATCTACCTTAACGGGTTTGGTTTCAGACAAAAATCAATACAAAGGAATGCCTTCTGCAACGGAATTTAATCTTCTTACCTTTGAGTTAGAAACTGGAAAAGACAATAAACAGTGTCGCAGAAAAGCGCAAAGGAAAATCCTTAAGACCAAATGAAAAGATTCTTTGTTACTATAAATAATTGCTATATTTAAGTGAATTGATGCCATCACAGCCGATGCCAGCCCTAATTATTAATGCGTAAATACAGACTGAAGTTCGCAGGCTCTCATCAGGAGCCCCTTTATATTAATACCATATATATATATATTATTAAGAGCTGTGGTTTGCATTCTTCGTCCGCGTCTACGGGTTTTCAACCGACTTAAAATAAGAGGAGGTTCACAATTCAATTATTTTTTTGTATATTTGTTACTCGATTTCTCCGCCAATATTACAAACCGATTTTGATGATACTTTTTTGAAGTTATACTTTAGCGGCGTTAGGAAAAAATCATGGGAGTGAAATTATACGATACGAAATGCGCGCGCACAAGTTTACATGATTTTAACAGGATGAAGGTAGTTGCGAAACCGAGTGATAGGGGAATCCATCGGGGTTTCGGAGCGAAACGTGCGCGAGAGGGTACATTGCATAGTATTTTTAATCGATCTTCGAATTTAATATTGTTTTTTAATGTGAAAATACGGCATATTTTGTGTTTCTAAAAATAATAATACTGGAATTAAGAGTATTAGGTTTAAAGACAGAAATATGTAGCTATTATTGGTTTTAATATTGTACTGTATTTTTGACTATTTTAGCACAGCGGTGAGCGCTGTGGTCCTAAGTTGGAAGTCTCGGGTTCGATCCTGGCACGGGAAACATGGTAATTTATAATTTCCGGGTATAATGGCTTATTTTTCTGGTCTAGTTTGGTGGGAGGGTTCCGGTGTGGCTGGTTGCCACCCTACCGATTTAGCGTGCCGCTACGATGTCGCGTATAAACCGATTAGGGGTATGGGTTTAATATAACTGTCATACTCTCTAACAGGTTAGCCCGTTATAATCTTACCACAATGTGAGATTGCAGTCAAGGGCAAACTTGTTGTGAAATGAAAAACAAAAAAAGGTGTTCCATCGAGCTGTCGGTTATTTCAAGGTATTTTTACAAGGTATTTTTTAGGTTCACCTATTTTCGAAACGCCAACTAAGAGGTTCTTCACATCAAAAATCTTATTTAAAACATTTGAAGTAACGAGATTATCCTTTGAATTTATGATAAGAAACATTAGTTTCTTAAGAAATGTCAGATTTAAGCTCTCTTTAGCTTTCCAAGTGGTTAGAGCGAGGTACAAAGTTTGTTTAAACTAGCTTCAAGCCTTTTTCGCATGAAAGTGGTATCTTAGTCGCGCTGTGGGAAGTGACCCGGCTTTGTGAGTCAAAGGCTGTGGGTTCGATTCCTAAAACTGGAAAAATGTTTCAGTACATGAATGTACTTCAGTGTCTGTGTGTTTATCTGTATATAATAAGTATTTATGTATATTATTCGTACACCATTATTCATCATAGTGTTCGGAATCTTTCAGCCGGAATCCTGACAGGTGACCTACTGCCCGACCTACTTACTAATTCTCCGCCAGTTGTACGGGATGAGCAATAATTACTGAAGTATCAATCATACTGTAACTGTTAATGAAATATCAAAATGTATTTTTGTTCGAAAAAAATTACAAGATTGGCGGTAATTGCCATATTTGAAAACGCTGCCATACGGCAGCCATATTGTTTACAGCCATTTTTTTTACGTAAAGCCAGTGTCAGAGATGATGTACGGCTTCTGTACATAGCTCATACATCCAGATCTGAACAGATCATGGATTTGAAGTTTATTAACCGACCACTGGGCTATCTCTGCTTATTTGAAGCTTATACAACAATAATTAATACTGGGTATTTAAATAGAAAGACATCGGTTTTGGCAGTCTTGTGTGTCCTGTTTTTGAGCATTGGCTCAGGTTCTTCCACGCTTCGCGATCATGAGAGTTACTTCTTCTCGTAACTCTGTCAGTAGCTCTTAAGTTGTCTTCCCACTTACTTCTCTTTATCTCTCACCCTCACTTTGATAAATCATAAATTTGATTTGTCATTATCTTTTTATCTCGTATATAATATAAAGCATTAAAAGTTATGGTAGAGAAAATAAAACTTACATCGCAACGCATCTTGCTTCATAATTACATAAACCACGAATAAATTAGTCTTCTTTACTAGGCAGCCATGTAAAAAGTAATATAGCTTTGATGATACTTTAACTGAGTAACTAAAACTACATTTAAGTTTTTCATGCTTTTTAACTTCTTTGAGGATTTGCAACGATAATAGTCTCTAGCTTGCAATAAAAAGATAGAGCCAGATCGAGTCAGACGCGTTCATTTTCAAAAACTTCAAGCTTTCTTGCTGTTCTTTAAAAATTTCTTTGAATAGAATAATTCCCGAGTATAAATGAATTGGTTAGTAAAAACTGATTGTTTCTATTAACTACTGATCAATATATACAAAGAAATAATATATAATATACTTAGAGCAAGTGATAGCGGTGATAGCGCAGTGGGTTGAAGCTCGACTTCACTTTCGGGGGGGGCGAGTTTGAATCCCAGCACGAAACTCAAACAAATAATATCACTTGCTTTGACGGTGAAGGAAAACATCGTGAGGAAATTGAGAAAACTGCATGACTGAGAGTTCTACATTATGTTCTCAAAGGTATGTGGAGTCCACCAATCCGCTCCAATTGGGTCAGTGTGGTGTACCACAGCCCTAACCCCTTCTCATTGAGTGAGGAGACCCGCACCCTGTAGTGGGCCGGTAATGGGTCGATATGATGAAGTTAGATAAAGGGTAAAATTTTCCGCTAATTAATAGAAATAGCTAATTTGTGTACGCAAAACTTTTTAAGAAAGCTAATTTTTGGTTTCACAAACTTTAAAAGCATGATTATTAGATTTATTTCTTAAAAAATTTAGTTACAATTATTTAGGATTTGTTAAAGGCACGTAATTATTAGAAGAATTGCATCTCTAGGCTCTTTGCGTCGCCTTCAATTTTTCCTTCCGATTCCTACCAAGATTATGTTAGCACAGACTCTCCTTCTTCCTATTCTGGATTACGCTGACGCAAGCTTTGTTAACCTAACTGACGATCAGTTAAATAAACTTGAGAGACTTCAAAACATTAGCATTCGGTTCATATTTGGGTTACGTAAATATGACCATGTATCACAATTTCGCTCTCGTCTCAAGTGGTTACCTATTCGACTTCGCCGGAATTTGCACATTCTTTCTATTCTCTACTGTGTGTTGTTTTTTCCTTCTTCTCCACCTTATTTAAAGGAAAAATTTGAATTCGTTGGTCGCCCTGGTGAAGTTCTCCGTACTGCAAGGAAATTGATCTTAAGGGTGCCTTCACATAATTCATCTTTCTTCCACCGATCTTTCACTGTTCAGGCTGTTAAGCTTTGGAATGCCTTGCCTCTTGAAATCCGAGAGGCACAGTCTATTACCATTTTTAAAAAACTTGTCAAAGATCATTTTCTGTCTGCATCTGCGGATCTTTAACTTGCCTATTCCCTTCTGTTTTATTTGTAGTTTGACAATATTGTATATATTTATTTATTATTGATATTAATTATATAGGTATATATTAATTATTATCACTATCTATAAATTTTATTGTAAGTTTGTTATATGTACATATTGTATTTGTATATATAGGTTTATGCATGCTTATTTGCAACACAGTACCGTTAAATGCACCACCTACCTCTCTTCTTGAGCTGTTTTTAACGCCTTTGGTTGCCTGGAAGAGATCGCTATGTAGCGATAAGGCCGCCAAATTGTATACCTTTTGCTAAATTTTTACTGTTAATTTGTTATGTTTATGTGGTGTACAATAAAAGTGTATTCATTCATTCAAGCCCAGTGGGTAGGACTTCACATCACTTTTGGGGGATCTAGTTCGAATCTCGGTACGCATATCTAACTTTTCTAAGTATTTATTTCTTGATTTATTTATTTATTTATAAAGGTCAACCAACAGTAGATACATTAAAACTTGCTTTTTTTTTTTTGGAATGAGACACATAGTAAATGTTCAGCTATTTACAGGTTATCACAGCATGCATTAAAATGTAAAAAAGTCATTCTTATAAATTATTTACAATTAATTATTAGTCAGTTAATATAAACCGCTAAAAGTATAAATATTTAAAGCTAAATTACAATAAAAAATTTAACTTAATCAATTATTAGGAGACAAAACTGTATAATAAAAGTATTGTGCGTTTTAGGCAATTCATATAATACTTCAACGGTAAAGGAAAATACGAGTATCGTGAGGAAACCTACTTACCTGAGAGTTCTCCATAATGTCCTCAAAAATGAAGTTCACCGATCTTCTCATTGTGGAAGGAGACCCGTGCCTTGTATCCGGTTACTTGCCGGTGCCTTGTAGCACCGGCTACTTGCGCTCTCATCTCTCACAAGGTAGTGAATTTAAAAGATTGTAAACTGTAAAATGATGTTGAAAAAGAGCAATCGACAGAGTTTCTTGCTGGCTCTTCTCGGTGGAATCTGCCTTCAGAACCGGTGGTAGAGTCACTACAAACATACTGACTTGTCGTTTCAAAAGTGCTTTTAAACTGGGCCTACTACCTAATGAATTTTGAATTTGAGAGCAGTGTGGTCTCTCAAAGTTTTAATTCTTATAAGTGAACCCTGCATAAGTCTGCAAATCATTAGGAGTTAGAGGTTTGGGGCTCAAACTGACTTTATCCTTACTTTAACCTTAGTGTGTAACTCTATATTCATCGTTATCTAGTCATTACAATATCAAAGGGCTACTGTTACTGCTACAGAGTAAAGTCACGTACATAATAAAAAGAGACACGATACGTTTCCAACTTCTTAGCAAGAGTAAGTACTGATATTGATTTTACTTTGACAATGTTCCTTTTATTATAAAAGTTTCCCGCTACAGACATGCGTGCGGATGTATGTGAAATTATAAAGGAGATCCAAGTTATTTTGTTGTTGAAACTCTTTTAACGTAAACCTAGCTGTTATATAATATATATTATTGTTATTTGTTGCATACACGACATTACTATTATCACAGATTTAAGAACATCCGGAATCCTCATTCAGCCATTATTGTGTCCAAAACCAGATAGAGAAAGCGCTCCTCGCACGTCTCACTTAACACCCGCGGAATGTTGCTAGCTAAAAACTTTACCCATTTTCCACATTTTATGGTTAAAGCTTAGAACATTAGAGGTTAAATAATTACTGTAAACTGCTAAATGAATGAAATGAGCCTGTTCGCGAACTGGTTTGATGCTTTAATATTAGTCGTGTATACGGTTTCTGTATATTCTAAATTCTGTGGTTATTATTGTATTACATTGCATAAAAAAGGTATACTTCACTAAGTAACCAAAGCTACCACACTAATTTTACATAACACAAACATCCTTGTCTTGATACAAAAACCAACTTACCAATATCTAGTAGTACTGGTAAGTTGGTCTTGTATCAAGACATCCTAAGTAACCAAAGTAGTGGTAACTGGACAACAGAGTTAGTAAAAACCTAACTAAGCCTAAGGTTTTGTAGACAAAATGAAATAGCAATTTATACAATCTAAAACCTCCGGGAAATCCAAGTAAACTCCTAGGATACTTTATTTGCAGGTACATGTAATAATAAACTGGGGTTAATTCCGTGTAAATACCGCACAATTGGGCCTTAATTGGGCCATTAAAGATTAGCGCAAGTTTGGTCGTTTGCGCCGGCCGGGTCGGGTCGGGTCGGGCCGATTCCAACGAAGCGTGTTCGGTTTTAGATCGGAATAGTTCGAGACCACTTGTTATAAGTTTATTAAGTTAACTCCGGCCAAAGGTAATTTAGAGTTTGAATTGAAGTTAAGCATTTTTGTTGGCTTGAATGGGCAGCGTCGGGCAAAGCTATGCTATATTACAATGGTGGTTAGACTAATGTTGTCATGACAAATGTTAGTAAAATATATGTAAAATTCAGTTTTTGCTGTTTCTTTTTGCTCCTGTACTTTATTGCCTTTTTGAGATACTGCAAAATAACTTTTCAGAATTATGAGTGTTTGAAGCAATTAAATATTACTAGCTTTAACTGAGGAAACCTGCATGTGTGAAAGTTCGCCATTGGTTTAAGAACCAGGCGTATATAAGACCTTAAACATGGCTTTAAACATTCCCATTCTGAGAGAATACCCGTGCCTTGAAATTAACTAATATTGTATTTGCAAATGTGTATGTTTGTATGTTTGTCTTACCTTCACGCCTTAACTAAGCAACCATTAAATTTGATTTATGGTGCGAGGTTAGGTGAAAATGACGGAGAGTAACGTAGGTTACTCTTTATCCCAGGAAAGCAAACGGTTCGCACAGGATTTGAAAAAAACACGCTATAACGCAATAATGCGAAATTTAAAAAAAAGGGGGGGCCAAATAATGCTTGTAACAGTGTGATATTGGTAGTTCGAAAATCATAAAACTTTCAGATTAATACTTTGTCAAGTCATGTCATGTCTTTGTTTCAAGTTAATGACATAGCGTATTTATAACCGACTTAAATTTATTACGTAAAATAAATTCAGCATATTTTTGACTGTAATTCACTTAATATTTTCTTGTATGCCACTACTAACTAGTTAGCTATCTGCAATCTCACCTGTTAAGTGTTGATGCAGTCTAAGATGATAACGGGCTAACCTGTTAGGGATTTGGTAGTTATATTAAACCTATACCCCTAATCGGTGTCGTTTCGAAACGTTAAACCGCAATCGCTTTGTCTTTGTCGGGCGATTGGCGCAGTGGACAGAGACCCTGTTTCCTGAGTCCAAGGCCGTGGGTTCGAAAATGTTTTTGTGATGAACATGAATGTTTTTCAGTGTCTGGGTGTTTATATGTATCTGTATTATAAGTATTCATGTATATTATTCATAAACAAATTCAAATCAGTCACCTTATGTGTAATTTGGGGCTAGATGGCGATGTGTGTATTATCGTAGTATATTTATTTATTTATTTTTTGTCGGTAGGGTGGTTCGATGACCTCCCTGGCGCAGCAGTGAGCTCTGTGATTTTAGGTTGGAGGTCCCTGGTTCGATTACCAGCAGGAGCAATTTTGGGATATGTTATTTCTGATTTTTTTTTGAAAACCAGATCAGACCAGAGAAAATTCTGAAATCATAAATTTCCAAACTACCCCTGCCGATAACAAACTCGGGATTTTGTACTACCTCAGAACTCACTTCTTCTATCCAATAATATTCCAGCTCACGGATAAATTTATTAGCAAACGTTTGAATGCAAATATTCTGATTTCTGATGTATTGCCGAGTCGGCAGCGGCGAGCATCCGAGCGGAGTGCGATCCCGCTGACTGGGCACCGGCAATCTCATTACCATTTGTATTAGGGTGCCAGTGACGTCATCTGCGGTCAATCATTTACACGCTAGTACGTACCTACGAGTAGCAAGGTGTTGAAGCGCCACCAAAGCTAGTATATGCGAATTTACTAACTATCGTATTTGGCATAACCTAAGCCCCAGTTATGTTATCCTGGTACCACTAGGCTTCAGCTAATATTATAAATGCAAAAGTGTATTTCTTTGTCTGTTTGTCTGCCCGTCCTTCGCGCTCTGAATAAGCAATCAATAAATTAATTTTTTTGCATCATCACCGATAGACATCCACAACTTAGATCTTTTGTAGGGAGTTCCGAATTCCACGGTTTTGTGCCGCTTGGATCCAGGGGCTACCTGCGACGCGCTCAATAACGTCTGTCCACCTCGTTGCGGGCCGACCAATATTAGTAGAGTATACATAAAGAAATTTACTTGATACATATATAATATGTAACTAAAGTTTCCTTGTTATATTTGTTATAAAAAAAATTAGGTTTATACAGCATCACGGTTTACCGCAATATGCTAATGAAACTACCCGAAGCCAATCGCTCAGTCAGCGGTACTGAGCGCTTATCGGGCCAATGATTGCAGAGCTGACATCAATATGAGCCGTTTCGCTTGGAACACCTACCTATATAGAACTAGTGACACGACTTGTGAACCACCTTGGCTTTATATTGCCCTGGTACGTCGTTTGACGTAATTTACTTGTGATTTAACAAAGACTGCAGTAGTGAGCCGTAAAAAAAATATCAAGGTTTCATGCTACCAATAATGACCGACAAAGTATACGAGCCACCTGATGACAGACAAACACTTCACGGGGCATGATAAGGACACGACCTGCAACGCGCCACCTTGTGCCGTTCAACCTGAGATGAAGGTGTTAAGCTTCATATGCCAACCACGCCATTCAGAGCGGAACACAAAACTAACAATTTTTTTTTTTTTTATAAATAAATAAATATACCTCGACATCTTGCCCCAAAGTAAGCGAGGCTTGTGTTATGGGTACTAAGATGACTGATGAATATTTTTATGCATTATATACATAAATACTTATAATATACAGATAAACACCCAGACACTAAAAAACATTCATGTTCATCACACAAACATGTTCCAGTTGTGGGAATCGAACCCACAGGTATGGACACAGAAAGCAGGGTCGCTGCCCACTGCGCCAGTCGGCCGTCAAATATACTTCCCGGGACGAGCTCTGTCAAAAATACTCTTTTAATACAATAATGTAATCTATCCATGGATTAAAGTATTAAAATTTTACTTATCAGTACTTTTTCTGACATACGTTCCGTGTAATTTTCCGTAATTTGATACCATTCCAAGAATAAATATGGAAACATTTCAGGTAATATACAAATTTGATTTCATTTTACTAAATGTCATTTCGTTGTTGTCGTTGCCTCTGACGTAGCGTTCCGCATATCACGTGACGTCCTAACAAATCTAATATGGCGGGCACAAACAAATGTACCCTCAGCGAGCAAAATATAAAAACGAGACAATTAATGTAATGGGCTTGGTATCAAATGAAATATCTCATTATACCTCACATTTTATTTACTAAACTCTCTTGGGGCCTGATCTGTGTTATCTTAACCGATTCAAAAAAACGAGGTGTTCTATATAATGAGATTGTTAATAATAACGATAATAATATATTCTTGTATAATAAATTTCGATACTAATAATAAGCTTCATTAACCACAATACCACTTGAAGCAACTTACAGATAATTATAAAAAAAAAAACAGTAAATAATTAAAACACTAAGGTCAATAAATCTCCTCAGATCTGTGTTGCAGCACCATGGTAGATATCAAAGTATATTGGATACAACATGTAAATTAAAACCGAAATAATACTTCTCAGGCTTTAGAGGTACGTTATTTACTGTCTCCGAGATTTATCTGTGGAACCGAAAACACAATAGTCTTTGAGTAAACCACTTTTTCATTTCATTTCAATTCATTTCAAACCACTACGACAGTTTTAACCGAAAGAAATGAGATTCAGCCATAACACAACATGCATAATTAAAATCACGTGAATCCAGTCACTTTATTAGATACACGTCGCGTAGTATAAGTACTATGCGCGTGTCGCTCTTTTATCTTCAATAGAGTTTTCATAAGTAAACACTTGGTATGTTTTGGATTCGTTTGTATGGAAAAATAAATATGCTTCTTTAGATTTAATATTGTTATATATTGATTTCGGATCAAATATATGCATTCTTAAATATTATTGCGTAATTCTCTAACAAGTTGAATATAATGAAAAATAAGCTAAAAGCAGAAGAATTTATTTTTATAATTTTAATTAAATCTTTATACACCCACACCCACACCCAACAGTTATTCCACAATGTAGTCTCTACACACGTGTCGCTCGGGCACCAAAGCATCCTCAGGAGATTCTGAATTTACAATAAATAATTGACACGTGACTTAATTTTCTAATCTTATCTTTATGATGATATATATACATATGAATTTTTGTTCGTTAGTCGAACTAAAACTCGAGAACATATCGATTCGACTAATTTAGGTCTTAAAATAGTCATGGAAGTCTAGGGAAGGTTTAAACGGTGAAATAAATTATAAATACTAATTTATTTAATTCATCTGTACGTGTATTTGTAACCGAGCTATTTTGATGAAATTTTATGTGTATATTTCATGGTTCCCAGGTTGATTTAAAAACACAATTGTACCCGGTAGGTGGCGCTGCTGTACATGGCAGGAGTTTGTTTGGCGGAGCTGCTAATATCTAATAATCTTCCCGTAGTATTACACGTCCATCGGTTCTCCGAGCTATGTGCCACGCCAATCCACCACTTCACCTTTGCTACTCGTTGAGTGATGTTGGTAACTCTGGTTCTTCTACGGATATTCTCATTTGATCACGTAGAAATACTCCCAACATAGTTCTCTCCATCGCCGCTGATTGATTCGGAGCCTTCTTATGAGGCCCGGGCTTCTTACGGATCCAAAACGGGTCCGTAAGTCCTCACTACCAACATGCACGAAGACTTTGGTCTTCAGACACTAAGGGATTCTGGAATTGGAGTGTCAACATCTGCCATCACTATACGGTAAACAAGGGGTAACATAAAAAAGAAATACTTATAGATCGAAAAAGTAACTTTCTTTTGCAAGTTTTTGAAAAACGTATAAAGGTACATCGACTACTTAATACTTGAGAAGAAAACAACACTCAATAATTGTTTAAAGAGCGGAAACTTGATTGAAATTGTTCGGTCCCTCTACGTAATAACTCAGCGACAGTTGCCAGCTAGGCGCTTTGTTAATTAAACTTTAGATCGATTACTGCGAGCGATTTAATTATTGGTGTCTCTGTTACACTCGCTTCGGAAGATATTCTTTGGTTTCAGGCGCTGAATCAGATATCATCAAGTATACTCATATTTCGAAGCAGTAATAGCCGAGTGGGTAGGACATCGACTGGGGGCCGAGTACGAATCCCAGCGCGCATTTGTCCATATATGCGTTTTAAGCAATTAAAATATAATTTGCTTCAACGGTGAAGAAGGGTTTCCTTGGCATGCCTGAGAGGTTTCCATAATGTTCTCAAAAGCTTATGGAGTCCATAAATCTGCATTAGGCCAGCGAAGTGGTCTTTCCACAATTTGTGTTGTAGACTTCTCACACAATGTTGCACAAAAGTATAGCACAACTTTGAGACCTTTCAATTCCGTTTAGAAATACGTATACAAACAGAAATGGTACCAATCCATATTTAAAAATACCCATGATCTGTAGTCGAACATGCTATCAACTACACCACCGAGGTAGCTAAAAATATAAACCGTGAAAAATAGTGTGACGAATTCCTGCGTGCCCCAGAATTCGGGACGCGCTAATTCCCGTGACGTCAGCTGCCGGGATCACTCGACCGATAAGTCCTCTATCCCGGAGGACGATTGCATTACAATTCCTGCCGCGTACAGACAGCTTTACAAATGGCGGGGCGAATGTTCCCACGCGAAACGTTTGAGGCTTTTTGATTTGTTAAAGGCTATATTATGAGTTTAAATATTTTGTTTCATATAGGATAGTGCTGTGTGGTGACGGTAGATCAGAATGCAGTTGTCAGCATCAAACCTTTTTCCGCGGGCATCGTACGAGGCGACTAAGGGAATATAACTCAATCTCCAGAATACAACTTAAAGTCCAGCAATCCGCATTTGGCTAGCGTGGTGAACTTAACCACTTCTTATTGTAGGAGGCCATGCTCTGTTATGGGCCGGTAATGGATTGTGATGATTAAAAGTCATCTGGTCTTCTTCTGCTTCTCCTTTTTCCTGGGCTTGTCTCCGTACTTGGTCGGCCGAAATCTTCCGTGGTATGTAGTTCCACTAGTACCGCTCCCTGCTGGGTCACTCCAGCCAGCCCCAGGTCGCCAAGTGCAAAAAAGGTGTTCTTAATCCAAATTTTTGAAACCTACAATACGTAAATTTCTAGATCAACGGGAACAGAAAATAGTTTAACGTTAATAACTACCAAATAACTCAGCACTTGAGTCCCTTCTCAACCAATTTTATGATCAACTTCGGGTCGCGACCCTTATGGAAACTTGATTTACCGGGAACGCCGGGGTCACTCCGCCCTCTCCGCTAATACACTGAGCATATAGCTTATGGAGGATTAACACCGAGGCCAAATTAAATTTTCTGGGACTTACCGCAGTAAAGACTATAGTTAATGATCCAGTTTGTCTTGATCCCTTGATTTATCCATACTATTATTATAAACTAGATGTTGCCCGCGACTTCGTCCGCGTTTACTTTGGGTTTTGAAATATGGGCTCGAATTTATCCTGTGCTGTGTGGTGATGGCAGATGAGAGTATATTTATCACCACTGTTGTGGCCACTGTTCACATCGGAAAACTTCGAGGACTTTTCGGGGCTCTGGCAAGATCCCCGAGATGTGAAACAGCTACCTGTTGTGGGCCCTTGTAAGGAAGGATCCTTACAGACTACAAGTTAATATGACTGCCAAAGTACCTGTGTTCACCTAAGAAGGCTCTTACGGTGGCACTCTACTGTACGAGGTTATATGAGTGTGTGTGGGTGAATTGAGTAAGTTTAGGTTATGTAGTGTAAAATTACCTCTTTTAGTACACTCCGCAGGTGAGTCGGCGCCAACACTTGAACTCCAATTAATCACGACACGTGCTCACAAACTAGCGGATAGTTAGACCACAAGTGAATACTTTAATTCACTTTCAATAAAAAACAATCCCTTCGCAGAAAGGCGAATTCACAAAGATGGGAGTCACAAACTGAGTGGGCAGTAGCGTGCTCTGTGCTACTACTACTGTCTACTGCAATCACCAACCCGTCTGCCCAGCGTGGTGGTGGGCAAACCCTCCCCTCGGGAGAGGCCTATAGTCCAGCAGTGGACAGTTTTAGGCTGTCATTTATGAAAATACTAGCGTACCCAGCCCGCTTCACCGGGCTAGATTTTGCTTTATTTTATTTAAACAATAAACTTACATCATTAAATTTTTAATTTAAGTCTCATAGTATATTAAATCATTTATTTCTCTCCGTATTCATTCTCTTCTATTCTCTTCTCGAGCGGGTGAAGATCATTATCTACACCCATGTACATTTAACAATAGAATATCATCATAGTAAATAAAAGCTGTATTTGACAGTTTGACAGTTCAAAAATAGGGGTGCTCCGATCGTCAAACAACAGTCAAACTTTACAGGATTACTCGCCAGGTCAATCCGGAGATTCTCTAAAAGTTTCATTGATATATACGGAACAACTCTTTTATATATATATATATATAGATAGATAACCTAACGCAGACAATCGCTGGCCATCATTAATAGAATATCATCATCATATCAACCCATTGCCGGCTCACTACAGGGTCACAGCTCACGGGTCTCCTCTCACAATGTAAATGGGTTAAGGCCGTTGTTCACCACGCTGACCCAAGCGGGTCGCTGGATACGCCTTTGACATCTTTCTAGAAAACATCCTACAAGTCATATTTGAATTGCTTAAAACGGCCCCCGAAAGTGGAGCCGGAGTCCTAACCACTAAGCTATCACAGTAACTGTGGTTAATTACATAGTAATAAAGTATGCTAATCATTAGTGTATTAAGTCGGTAATATTTCCCAGTTAGCTAGATGCTGTTAATCAATCTACCGCTAAGCTGATATAAGCCGATGGATGCACTGAATTATTACGTAAAGGGACTCCGCAATTTCAATCAAGCTCCACTATTAAATCTGGATGGATTTCATGTGCTCTCGGAAGCATTAATTCTACATTATATTCTATTAATGATTGCTAGTGATCGTTCGCATGATCGTGGCTTCAGAACCAAACAGAACATTACATTTCATTATTTAATAATAATAATAATAATCCTTTATTGCCATACTCTATTGTTAATACAAGATCTTTAACTAAATGATTACCATTTTTTTATTAACAATACGGCAAATGGCCGCAAACTCAGCCATATGCTGAGCATTGACAATAATGCTCAGCGCTGATTTTCAGTCTACTCCAGAATCAAACTGAGCAAACAACCGCGTCGCCCGTTGCGTTATTACTATAACTAGGAGTCAAATTTTAATAAAAAATTGTAAAAAAGAACAAATTAAACGAACACAAACAGTACATATTTAATAGTATAAAGTAAACAAAGGTGTATTAAGTAAAAAACAATTATGATTGTAGAAAAAATAAAAATAAAAAAGTCATCATTATCGCCAACTGTAAAGGCGTTGAAAGCCCAGTTGTTAAGACTTCGGCTTCACTTTCAAAGGGTGGAGTTCGAATTTACGCACCTCTATCTTAGTTAGGTAACGTTTTAAGTAATTAAATATCACGTGCTTCAAAGGTGAAGGATAACGTCGTGAGGAAACCTGCAAGCCTGAGAGTTCTCAAAGGTGGAGTCCACCAATGCGCACTGGGCCAGCTTGGTGGACTACGGTCTTAACCCCTTTTAATTGTGGGGGAGACCCGTGAGCCGTGACCCTGTAGTGAGCCGGTAATGGGTTGATATGATGATGACAAACTACTTTTTATTTATATATTACTTACTATCTACTGCGGTCACCAACCCGTTTCGTGCGTTGATTATGGCATACCCTCCGTTTGGAGAATCCTGTAGTCCGTCAGTGGACTGTTATAGTGTATTGATGACCTGTGTAATATTAGAAAAAATGATAAAGAAAAAATGTGACTGCAACAATTTGAACGTTACAAGTAAAAATAAACTTACAGTGAAAATTCATAATTCGTTTAAAGGAAATCGCATACAATTCTACAATAAACTCCCCATTGACATCTTGGAGATGTCTCCTAAAAAGTTCAAAGTTTGTATCCTATTATAGTATTAATGACTACGTAATCGATACAAAAGCTTGGGTGTGAATTATTGTTCTAACTAATAATTTTAAATGACAATGTGAGATGGTGATATAAAAAAACACCCGACTAAGTTTGCTGTAGGCATCTTCTTAGATTAGGACGCTTTTGGAAACCTCGTAGCTTTAGTTTTAAGTTTACGAATATGGTTATCGCCATCATAACACTACCGTGTAATTCTCATGTAATGTACGCATCAAAAGTGCCACCTATGAGCCTACTTGAAAAAAAATATTTTTGACTTAGACTTTGAATAACTTAAAATAATAACAACCTCTGGTGGAATGGCAACCGTAACCTAATAAATAGGAAATAATTAAGTGCTCAAGATTATCATTCCGAAGATTAGGATTATAATACGAGTGGGGTGCGCAGGGTGAAGGGGTGCAGGGTGTTACGGGAAATCGTATCGCTAACGAGGTTCAGTTGGTTCATTTAATTAGAGCCATGAATGATGCTCATTGACGTGAAATTAATTCCGCTTATCTCATTTTATGGAAGCTGCTACTCTGAATTACTCGCGACTTCGTCCGCATTTATGTTTCCATTATTAAGGAATCCCGCCTGGATCTTTTTAGATTTTAGGACTAATAAGGACTTTGTTCATAAGGTGCAAATTGATTATCTTTCAAATCTTACATAAGCCCTTTTTATTTTATTTTTTATCCACTACATGTTAGCCCTTGAATGCGATCACACCTGGTGGTAAGTAATGATGCAGTCTAAGATAGTGATGGGCTAATCTGTTAGGGGTATGGCATTAATATTGAACTAATACCCTCATTCGCGACCATGAATGTCGTGTTTTGTTGTTTACCGAAAAGTTTACCGAACCACCAAGTTTATAAGAACACGGCGGCCATTAAAAGAGTTGCTTTTGCGAAGCTTTAGTGTTCAGAACACTGCGTGCTGCTGAATATGAGCTGTGAGTTATATATATAAACAATATTAAATTTCATTTTTATTCTTACAGAACATAATTAAGAATGTAAAAACTATAAGATATATATCGATGATTGGAGAATAGCAACTGAGTTTCTTGCCGCGGAGGTCTTCTCGGACCGATTTCGTGAAACATAGCTAAAAACACAACAACAACAAACACACAAACACATGCACACACACACACACACACACACACACACACACATACACACATACACATATACACACACACACACACACACGTCATCTTTGCGTCGGGGGTTATAAATCAATAGAGAATACAAAATACCTATCTAAAGTGATTCTAACTTAGCAGCTTAACACGTTGTGCTAACTGTTGATTTGACTCGGCAGTACTCGCGCGGCTTGTAGCTTAATGAGTTACAGAGTTCGTATTGACATGTTAGTTCTGAACTCGCTAGCTAAACAGTTTAACCGTAACACTTACTATCGACTAATGCGTATGTTTTTGATCGCGAGTGGTTTAGAAGGAAGAAAAGTTTACGAGAAGATAACGTATTTTTCACACCCGAATGGGTGTTTTAAGTGCCTGTGTGTTTGTGGGTGTGTATGTGTGTGTGTATGTGTGTGTGTGGGGGTGTGGGTGTGTGTGCGTGTGTGTGTGTGTGTCTGTTTGTGGCATCGTAGCACACAAACGGATAACCGATTTTAACCGAATAAATAATTTATAGGGAGTGATCTAAGCTACGATTGCTGAAAGTCGGTCAAAGATGGCCGCCGCTACAAAACGGCGGTTTACAATTTTTTTCACAAACCCCTCACAATATGTGTATCAAATAAAAGGGCTTGACTATAGGAATACACTTTGACACATTACATGCAACATACTATGCAAAGACACATGTCAATCTCTTGCTCTGTCAAAAACAAACACAAATGTCTCCCACGATAACCGAACATTTTTCAAAAAAAGGAATGTACTGTTCCAAATTATCCTACAAATACTATATACGTGAAAGTTTGGATGTTTGGATGCTCGGATGTTTGTTAATTAATCTTGACAAAAACGGCCAACCGGATTTCGGATGAAATTTGGCATGCATGTAGCCTTTGACATGGAAACGGACATAGGCTACCTTTTATCACGATTCCTTAAGTTCCCGAAAGAAAATTTTAAAAATTTACGAGCTAAGCCGCTTGCAAACATTTTTCAAATTCGGTATGCATGTCGCCTATGCTATGGAAAAGGAAATTTACTTTCTAAACCGATTTCTCAAATAGTTACCGTGGTAAGATTAAAAATTGTTAACGAGCGAAGCCTTAGACCCAATTCTGAAGTCCACGCAGACGAAGTCGCGAGCAGAAGCTACTACTTGTACTTTTAATCCCGATCTTTCAAATTGTTCCCGTGGGAAAAGCATAAGTAATTGCTGCACACCAATAATTTGTTATTTAAGTAATTGTTCTTTTATAACATTCTAGCTTTCCGCCCGCGACTTCGTCTGCGTGTAATAAGGTATACACTTAATATGTTTATCCGAATTTTTTTGATACTTTCAAATTTTTCATTTATTTTTGGACCCAATTCCGAAGTCCAAATTAATGAAGTCGCAGACTGCGTTATCGAAAACATTTTTGGTATCAAGAAAACGTAAAGCATCAGAAACGAAGTAAAAATACAAATGACACACATCGACACACATTCGAAGCAATATTGTTATCTCTGCGTGATTCCATTCACGGCAAATTGATTCCACAATCTCGTACTTCTTTGATTTCTTTGATGTCGGTAATTTCCTCTGGCCAATTCCCCTCTCCACATCGTTGCCAGTTCATTGCCGCTAATGAAGGTGATGAATGTGCGCGCTTGTTGAGCGAGCGGCGATGTATGCGCGTCATTGCGAAGACGACGCGAGTAATAACGGGATGGACTGGTAATGAGGTTATTAGTGCGGAGGCAGCTGGGGCAATGTGCTCTTTCGGGAATTTGACGTATGAGTGGAAGTTATTATTATCCTCGATAGAAAAGAGAGTTATGAGTTTGGATAAGCTAATATATTCTCTTTGTAGAATATAATAGATTAGAATAAAGTTTTAGGGTTCACTGCTAGTGGACAAAGCCTAGTAATCATTCAAAACAGTATACTTGCAGTCGGGATTACCTACAATAATATGATTAAATAAGAATAAAAATCTAATTATAATCACAATGTAGAAAAATAAAATAAAAACTATCATCATCATATCAACCCATTACGTGCCCACTACGGCCGTAGAACCACGCTGGCTCACACCTTTGAGTGGTGGCCTCCAGATTCCTCCTTTGAGAACATTATTTGGAACTCTCAGGCATGCAGATTTTCTCATGCAGATTTCTTCACCGTTGAAGCAATTGATATTACACGCTTTATATTAGCTTCACTTATATGTTTGTTTGTAACCGACTTCTTTGGGCGCGATTTTGACCCACTTTAAACGGTCAGATTTCTTTCAAACTTTGTAGACATATCGAGGACCGATGACAATACACTAATCTGAAAAGATTAATCCAATTTTCACTATAAAAAATAAGATTTTTTTACTAATTACTACAGCGCCATCTAGACCCAAATGACCCAAAAACCACAGAAAACATTAAGCTACTAGATGGTAGAGGGCGTTAGCTATTACTTTTTAATGGTCTGTTTTAAATAATAATTAGAACTTGCATTTCGAGAGACGGGCACACTGAATAAAAAAAAATATTTTATCTCTTTAATGGTGGATGGGTTACCGATTAATTTTGCTCTAATAAAAATAATAGATCAAGAAAAACTAAAAAAAATCGCTATTATGAATAAACTAAAAGAAAGAAATTATTTTGGTTTTTTATACCAAGCGTGTTTTTTTAGTTTGTTTGAACTATTTAATTATTATTTTAATTACTTAAAAAGCAAGAAAGACTTACATAGCTTAGAAAAGTTAGAGTAGACAAAAGTTTCTGCTGGGATTCGAACTCGGCCCCCGAAAATGAAGTAGAGCTCTTAAACATTGGGCTATCACCATTTAAAAATAATATAAAAAAATTATATGATATTTAATAATTAAAACCAAGGTGAAATAATCAAAATAATATGAAAACTATCAGATTCTTATTTATAGTAGAGTCACCAACAAAACAGTCTTCACGTCAACTCTTGTTAAAAATTCACTTAAAGTATAGGAATATTAAACAATTTTATAAAACTGTTTTAAATTTGGACATAGGGAGATATTTTATGATATTATCAGGCAGCTTGTTAAAAACTCGTATTGCCATGATGTATGTACTGAAATGCGACACATGTAACTGAAAGCTCAGGGTATAATTTCAACTGTTAGTTCCCAATGGCAAGTTAGTTTAGTAAGTAATTTAGTTGATGCTATCACATTTGATCGACTCGCTGCAACCATCTTAATAAATACAAATATAAATAAACAAATACCGAAAAAAATACATTTAAATAAAAAAAAATACATTACTTACCATAATGAATTAAGTGTAAAATCATTTTATTTTTTGGATTCTCAGCTAAACCTTTTAAATAATGACTTTAAGAGATGCATAGAAAACAACTTAGTCACTATCTTTGGGAGTCCGCCATATTGGATTTAGAATAACATCACTCAGCTCGAGCTCCAAACCCAACGCCTGTACAAAAGTCCAAATCAATCTTGTAATATACAGCCTATGGGTACGTACGTATTTAGTAGCTGATTCAATATGTTTCTCCTGTCCAAAGAGTGTCTGTGTCTTATGTAAAAGAACACCCGGCTAAGTTGGTTGTGGGTTTTCTACTTAGACCAGGAGGCGTTTGGAACCCTCGTAGCTTTAGTTTTAAGTTGACGAATATAGTTATCAGCATCTTCATCTCACTGCCGTGTACACATTTCTCATATAATCTACGAGCCTACTTGGATAAATATTATTTTGACTTTGACTTTGATTTAATATAGATACCTAATTGTAAGTACTAAGAAGGGTAAAGCAATGCTTCTAAATGGTTTCTTATATCATAATGTTGAGAAAACTACTGTGTCTAACATATAAACATTTCAATACACATAGAAATATTAACCCAGTTTTATTATCACGCATTAATAAGTTTTTGCATTCATAAGGCTACTAATGTAGATAATAAAAACTTTCGTTATAAGAGAGAAAGATTGTTAGGCTAGACACTTCATGTGGGTGTGCGAAATTTTGTGATATTTAGGCTTAGCTTGCTTTTCGAGGCACGTGGGTTTCCATCAGAATAAAATGACTAAAATATTATAATTGCAGTGGCATGGTTATCAGAATTACATAATATATAAAATCTATTTTTAGCCTTCTCTAAATCGAACCCAAACCTCGTGGTCTGTTGTCCAACGTGCTACTTCTAGACCATCAACTCCTATTAAATAGTATACAAATACGAAAAGTTTTACGTACGTTCGCAAAACTATATTTGGCCCAATGTGTAAAACTTGGTAGCTGCATTTAAATTCGGCTAAAATCTGTCTGAAAAATGGCTAAAATTTTCTTTTTTATGCTTATTCTAAAATATATTTCCATAAAGGCGAAGGCGGATTGCAGTTTCCTCGAATCTTAACATTTTTCATTATCCTTTTGGTGCTTTTTCACTGACTTCTCTCGTCAGAGCAAACTTCTCGGCTCTGGAGTTCATTTCCGTTGCCTCTCAACAAAGGCCTTCGTTTGGTTTGGAGGCAACAAACGTGTTGATCTCCTCTGTGCCATTATAAACTTTATTGTATACACTTTTGGGGTGCGTTTTGATTGGCTCGCGCTTAAGTGTATTTTTTCAATCCTCCGACAGGAAATTTAGTATTGCAGTTTTATTTTCATAGGATATCCGTTTGATTTATATTTATTAAGAAGCAGAATTAGAAAACAAATATAATGTTTGTATTATATTACTAATTCATCTTTTTCCTGGTTTGTCGTTTACGTATTAATATAAGGAATGTCAAATATAAATCTACAGTAAATTCTGAAAGTTGCTGTATGTAGCCTCTCTTTCAAAATTTATTTATTTCAAGTAGGCCTAATATAAGCACTTTTGAAACGTCAAGTCTGTCTGTGTGTAGTGACTCTACCACCGGTTCGGAAGGCAGATTCTACCGAGAAGAAGCCGGCAAGAAACTTAGCAGTTGCTCTTTTCCAACATTAACAATTTACATTTTACATTTCAAAATTCATTTTTCTATCTTGTGAGAGATGAAAGCGGAGCCGGATGCTTCCAAGCCACCTTGTCATTAAGAAATTCATCAATTGTATAATAACCTCGCTGTAATAAATGTGTTTTAATACATTCTTTAAACTTATGTATTGGTAACCATATTATAAAAGCATATACTCAGTCCCACAAATGACTTCTGCACCTTTCGCAGACGATATGCAGATGTCACTAATTTATGACCATTTCTTGTAAGTCGACTGTTTATATCCACTTTTTGTTTATAAAGACTAATATGTTGTCTTACAAATACTATATTGTTATAAATATATTGTGAGGCTACCGTAAGGATACTTATTTCTTTAAATTTTACACGGAGGGATTCACGTGATTTAAGTTTATATATTGACCGTACAGCTCTTTTCTGCAATATGAATATAGTTTCAATATCAGCAGCTTTAAATATTATATATAAAATAGCTAATCAAATGTATATTTTGTTTACCATGATGATTTAGTCTAAAATATGATACAATCTTTTAGGGGTATGACAGTTATCTTAAACCCCTACCCCTAATGAGTTTCTACGCGACATTGCACCGGAACGCTGAATCGGTTGCTGGCACATTTTTGTCGGTATATATGATAAACTTACAATAACTGTGTTGTATGGTGACGACAGATCAGAATACAGTTGTCACCACCCTCCCTCTTCCCGCGGGTGTCGTGCGAGGCGACTAAGGGAATAAAACGGAGTACGGGCAGCAGCGTCCTCTGTGCTACTGTTAGCATCCACTGCGATCGCCACCTCCCTCCCGTTGGGAGAGGTCAAGAGTCCAGCAGTAGATAGTGGATAAACTATCATCTCTCTCATCATCTTCATCATCACTTCAACCGATTGAAGTCCACTGCTGGACATAGGTCTTTTGTAGGGAGTTCCAAAATCCACGGTCCTGGGCCGCTTGTTTCCAGCGTTCGTCTGCCCACCTCGTTGGGGCCCGACCGACGCTGCATTCACCTGTGTGGGGTCGCCATTCCAGCACCTTGGTACCCCAACGTCCATCGGTTCCTCAGCTTTGCGTCTCGCTGAGCTACGTCGGTAACTCTGGTTCTTCTACTTGATACTCCCAACATTGCTCACTGATTCTGAGCCTTATTATGAGGCCCATAGTAAGCGACACGGAGGTGTAAGGTCACCTGCCCGTGGTGCACCCTGCTGACTTACCAACGAGGCTCTGACGACCGACGAATGGCGGTATAACCATTCTCTATCCAGCTGGTCCAAAATCAAATGACTGGTAACAGGGCAGTAGCGTTACCGGTGCGAAAGGATCAGCACTTCGATCACCAACCCGCACGCCAAGCGTGCTGATTATTGGCATAACTTTGTCATCACTCACTATAGCAAGAGAAAAATAGCGGTGATAGCCCAATGGTTAGGGCTTCGTCCTTTCTTTCGGGGGAGGCCGCGTTTGATTCCCAGCAGTTTACCTCTACATATTATTTGCGACTTGCGGATATACTTATAAGGCAACCTCAGTATTACTGTATCTTGACAATACTATGTGGAAAAGGAGTACAAGGCCGAGGGGATTTTGTACTATTTATGATCCCAAAAACCTACTTCACCACTTCATAATATCAGCTGTTTTTGACATGGTCTTTAGGCTTATGGTTGTAAGTCAAAGTCAAATGTTTCATTATTCAAATAGGCATATAGACAAATGTATAGCAGTGAGTGGTGATGGCGATAACTACAATCGTAAACTAAAAACTGAAGCTACGAGAGTTCCAAACGCGTTTCTGGTCTAAGAAGAAGTCCACAACAAACTTAGCCGGGTCAATAAATATTCCACTCAATATTTGGACTGCCGCCTAACTATAATAATTAATGTTCTAAAATATGTTCATCTATGTGCCGTGTGGTGTCGTTTTTAATTAATGCAATTAAATGTCGCTTGCTTCAACGGTGAAGGAAAACATCTTAAGGAAAAATGCATGCTTGAGAGTTCACCAAATTGTTCTCAAGGGCGTGGTAAGTCTACCAATCGACAGTTAGCCAGAGCGGTGGACTACGGCCTAAACCGGCCCAGGCCATGTGGTGGGCTGTTAATGGGTTATGGATAACGATGATCGTCCCTGTCACTACGAATGTTTAAGCAAATGTAAGTATTCAATTACAAAGTGATGGATTACGCTTGAGAGAGAACGCGATCGTTAGCGATTCAGTGTTAATTTACGGTTACTGTTAGTGGCCATTGAGTGAAAGTAACCTGCGCAGTAAATACTTAATGCTAACTGTGTAAACACCATCTGAGAGCAGAGGGATTAAGACGTTGTTTGAATTTTCTCACCCCTTTTTTAGATAATGAACAAGTTTATATTATAAATTTAAAATGCATATAAAAATTTTCGGAACCGACTGGATTTGAAGGTGCGATTCTCTGGCAATCGCGGCCTGAGCGCTTTGACCACTAAACTACAGCTCTACAGCTGCCGATGCCGAAATTTGCATATGCATTTATATCAGTCGTATAGCGACTGTAGCGCCATCTATTAGGTTATAAACATTGTAGTTTCGATCTACTTTTCAAAGGTCCATATAACAATGATACACTTTAAAACTAGAGATGACCCATTGCTTTTTATATAATTATATAAATGTCATAGTGTTTTAATTCTTTAGTGTCAGCTATTATTATCGACTCTTAAACGACCCGCTACAGGGCACGGGTCTCCTCACGGCATGAGATGGGCCGTAGTCCACCACGCTGGCCCAGTGCGGATTGATGGACTCCAAACACCTTTGAGATAATTATGCAGAACACTCAGGCATGCAAGTTTCCTCACGATGTTTTCCTTCACTTAACGACAACTTAGAAAAGTTGTCGGTGCAGGCTGGGATTCAAACTCGGCCCACAAGTGACGTTGAGCTCCTACCCACTGGGCTATCACCGCTTCGATTAAACTTATTCACTTAAAATGTAAACTATACGAGTCATGTGCCCGTGGAATGGTGCCAAGCTGGTTGCATTTCTGCGCTGAGTAGCTGAGCTAATTTAATGAACAGTTGAAATAAACTTCATACCACTTTGTTCAACTAAACTTAGATCTTACTCGCGCATATATAATGCAACCTCAATATTAATTAGTATTTTGACAATACTATGAGGAAAATGAGTACAATGTCGAGAGAATTCATGCCATTTATGATACTAAAAAACCCATTTCACCCCTTTTTTGTTGGATCAATACTTTTGGAGAAATACTGAAAACCATCGCTGCAGCTTGTTGCAGCTGATGCTGAGTGGGCGACCATTATTTGTTCAGATTCGTTGCTGTAACGGTTTATATATTAAAATAAGTATATGTGTATTTTTGTATTCTACTTCTGTCTTTGTATTTCTATTGTTCTTTTTATTTTCCTAACTTATTAGTGGTGTACAAATAAAGAGTTAAATAACATAATTAATAATATTATGAAATTCAAATAATAATTAATAATAATATTTGACGGCCGATTGGCGCAGTTTGCAACGACCCTGCTTTCTGAGTCCAAGGCCGTGGGTTCGATTCCCATAACTGGAAAATGTTCGTTTATAAGCATCAATGTTTTTCAGTTTCTGGGTGTTTATATGTATATTCTAAGTATTTATGTATATTATTCATAAAAATATTCAGCAGTCATCTTAGTACCCATAACACAAGCTACGCTTACTTTGGGGCTAGATGGTGATGTGTGTGTTGTCGTAATATATTTATTTAATAATAAATTATATATGTATTAACCTATTAAAAAACTTTTTCTTTCTTTCTTTCTTAGTAATAATTGACGGACCGAGCAGATGGCCCATCTGGTGTTAAGTGGAAAACCTTCATACAGGGCATGCAAGGAGCACGTCCTGCAACATGCCGTCCTGTGTCCATCAATTTGAGGCGAAGGTGTTAAAACCTCAATGTGCATGCAATTACACCGGCAACCACGCCCTTCAGACCGAACAGAACAGAACAGAAGACAGAACACAGCATTCCAAGAACATACTATATATGCTGCGTAGCGGCAGAAATAAGCTTCCCCTGACGAGCTTTATCACAAAAAACTCTAATACTTCTCATAAAGGCTTCGCTTTGGCTTTCTAACTTCATAAGGCTTTGTTGCGATGGACCCTCAGACATCTTACAGCGCTTATTCTGACTACAAGCTAATATTAGCTCATTTGTTTGTCTTTTCACTTGGCTACGTTTTACACCAGGAAAACAAACGGTGCCATGGGATTCGTAAAAAAACACAATAACCGCGGGCAACAGCTCGAGTAAAAATATGTAAGTGTACATTTTGAACGCAGAAGTACACAATAGAGGACTTTTTAAAATTCGACGAAGATTAAACAAGGAAAGGAAGTTCAAGGTCTGTCATTTTTGCAGCTTCAGCCTTGAAACTTGTATAAATTGGCATGTAGCTTACTTTCTGGAGACAGGAACTTCTTAATCCCACGGGATATCAAAAAATTTACGCAAACTAAGTTCCTTGCATCCTTTTGTTACGTTATAACCGTTAAACCGAAGCGGTGAAAGCTTTGTAGAAAATCTGCATGCCCGCTCCCTATTCCGATTGGAGAGAATTCCTGAGAATTGGAGATTAAATTTTGTACTGGAAAAATTTACTCAACTAAATAAGACTGACTGAGGCATATACTAATTTCGGCATCGACGGTAGGAGAGCCTTAGCTTAATTGGTGAAAGCGCTTAGATCGCGATTGACCGAGAGTCGCAGGTTCAAATCCTGTCGGTTCCGAAAATTTTTATATGCGTTTTAAATTCATAAAATTGATAATTCCTCCAAGTGTAGGTAAAAACACTAATAAAAAAAAATATTAAAATATAAATAACGTGCTTTAAAGGCCAAGGTGTATCTCCGTAACATTGTCTCGATAACCCAACTCGTTTTTTATAGGATTTATATTTAATGCTTAAAAATTACCATTCAAAAGAAAATCAACCGTCCCAAAAAACCGACACCATGAAGTTAGCTAGTCAACATTTTAGTTTTTCTAAAATTGGTTTGACAGTTGACTTTCAATAGTTCAAACAATATCTTTTTTCTATTGTAAGTTCTATTGTAATTATTGTAGTTCTTTCCACAAACGTATAATAAGGGCGAAAGATAAAATTTTGGAAAAGATTTCTATCGTGTTACGCCAAAGAAGTGTAACTTCTAACGCGTGTACATAAGTACAAACACATTTTTTTTTAATAAATAGTGTTAAATTTGCTTATTTATGAGAGATAGGTTTATGGTTTAGAAATAGTACGCGGGCTCGGAAACAGTGGCGCTATTTGCATTATACAGAGTTGCGGTCGCGTGTACGCAAGGCGGTGTTGGCTGTTGTGATAACGTCTCCGCCAATTAGTGTTTGTCGTTAATTGGATATTATGTTATATGGCGATAGATCATCATTATGGCGGACGTGAACGTATAATAATAATTATCCCGAACACAAACATACGTGAGAGAAATATATATATACAGCGAAGCGGTGATAGCGGTGATAGAGTTTGAATTCGAGCACGCACCTCTAACTTTTCCGTTGGACTTTTAAGCAATTGCAAATATCGCTTGGTTCAAAGGTGAAGAAAAACATCGTGAGAAAACCTGCAAACCTGAGATTTCTCCATAATGTTCTCGAAGGTGTGCGAAGTCTACCAATCCGCCCTGGGCCAGCGTGGTGGCCTTACTGCCTTAACCCCTTCTTAAGGGAGGAGACCCGTGCTCTGTAGTAGGCCAGTAATGGGATGACGAAGATGATATCATCTTCGTCATCCCATTACTGGCAAAGCATTATTATTCATTATATGTACAGCAAAGCTTCTATCAACTTTTCGTTCATTTAAAGTATGGTTCTAAATCTTAATTATTATGACCAAGTTTTTTGCTAGCCTGGTGTATAAATTTTTGTATTTGTTTTTGTTTCAAATACCTTTAGTTAATGACTCTTTCTACATTAAAGCATGTTTCCATAAAAAATAGATAAATTTATGAGTTTGTATTGGTAGACTTCACACGCCCTTCTCAGGCATGCAGATTTCCTCACAATGTTTACCTTCACCGTTTAAAGCAAGTGATATTCAAATTGCTTAAATTGAGAACGCATATAACTCCGAAAAGTCATTGGCGTGCCGGGGCTCGAACTCGGCCTCCTAGGCTATCACCGCTTCTTTGCTTGATGAGAATGCAGCGCTGATTTTAGCTGGAACCCTATCATCTTAATTATCAATCTATCTTTACCTTAATAAGAGAAAAAAACAAAAGCGTAAAATAAATAAAAAGTACAACTTGCAACACGTTATATAATTAATATTTCACAAAGCCCACGCTAGTATAATAACCATGCAATATGATACGAATAAACAGCGTTCGTCTAGTAAATGAGTAAACTACACATAAGTTTTTGTTAAAATTGAAAAAAAAATGTTATAACATAATCTTAAACTTTAAGAACCGATCTATGTCAGTTTACATTTGGTACGCGGATAAAATGGCCGCATCTTAGTACGTGTTGTTGTTTACACTTGTCGTGAGCTGTGATCGTATCCCTGTCTGTGGTCGGGCTCAGAGAGCGGGGACTGTCGCGGTGACGTCGTTGACTTGGCTATGCGGTCATTTAGCTGGGAGCAGCTCTTGTCTGACTGATGTTTGTGCAGATTAGCGAAATCTGTAGCTATATGCATATGCGATATTGGTACGCCACTTACCTCTCGCATAATGTCAACTATATGCCATTTATAATGCATACATTACATGAGAATTGTCTAAATAGTAGTATGAAGGCGATAACCATATTCGTAAACTTAAAACTCAGCGCGACCCGATCTAAGAATATACTTTCTGTCCTTTCAACTTACTCAATGCCAAAAGGGATAATCAGAAGATTAATAAGCAAACAAACAAACATACTTTGGTATTTATAATGGTTTCAAATAATCAAGCGCCCTTGTAACATCAGGAAGGACCTAGCCTCTGTAACACAGGTTTTCCTTCCGCAGAGGTTAGGGCATTCATGTAATTATTATATCCATCATTTTTAGCCTGAATAAATGATTATTATTATTATTATTATTATTATTATTAATTGATACACAGGTATTTTGTACAGTTGGAACTCTCTATAGCTCGGTCTTATGCCGCTTAGGTCCAGCCGCTCCCTGCGACTCCATTGATTTCATCTTTTCACCTCATCGGGGGTCTACAAACGCTACGTTTACTGGTGCGAGGTCGCCATTTCAACACCTTTTGACCCCAACGTCTATCGGTTCTCCGAGCTATGAACCCCGCCCATTGCCACTTCAGCTTCATCGCGAACTTTGTATGTAAAATTAAAGAGTTACAGGAATGTAGATTTTTAGGCTGACAATTAGACGGATGCTGCTCTTGGAAATGACATGTAGCCGAGATATGCCGTAGGTTAAATAGATTTGTCTGCGTACTACAAAGATTGAATGAGTTTTTTTCCAATATGACATTTAACATGAATTTTCAACTTAATATTTCTGACATTTTTTAATAATTTTTTACTCTAATATATACATTGTGGGGGGAGTGTGTTCGGAATAGACCAATGAGGGTCATTTTGATGTGGGGATTTGCCAAAGTATCCTGGCGGCACCTTATCCAGAGGTAGCCAGAATACTATTAGGTTTTAAGCTAAGGCAAAAGAAGAAGGTAGTATTAATTTTCGTAAAAAGAACGATAGGGCTTACGTTCTCGTAAGCCCTATCGTTCGTATCTTAATAAGAATATTGTAAAGAAAATTGCGAATAAATAAAGAATGAATAAAAAGATAAATATTCATTTTTATTTTACTATCCTTTATTGATTTTCATTTTTTTAATTCTTAACAATGCTTAATTAAAAAAAAATTATGAACACTTTATTGTATTGCATTAAAATTGCATGTTTTTAATTTATTCCGTGTGTTAAATGCAACCAATGGTTTTACTTTGTACGCCAGCTAATGGTAATACACTGTGACTTCGTAATTGATACTTAAATGGCATCTATGTAAACGTTTGTATTATGCAAATAAAGATCTATTCTATTCTATTCAATGTCGGTAACTCGGGTTCTAGTGCGGATCTCCTCATTCATATTAAGCTACTCCACGTATTGATTATGATTTGTGAAATAGAATATCAAAGTTTATCTCATTTAAAAGTAAACAAAATTCTTCAGCATAACAACAAACCATTTCACGTTAGTGGAAGAAAACGTTAGATTGGGCTTCTGCGGGAAAAGTAAGCGCTTTATGTCTGGAAGTAGTGTTCATGTGTTCATACAAAGGGGAGGCGGGGGCGAGGCGGGACAATGAGGCGGACAATTGTGGACATGCTGGAGATATAATTTAGCCGCGAGCAAGAAAAATGAAATAGTTATTGTTGACTGCACCGAGGTCTGTTATGTCTTGGTTAGTTTATTTGTTTTCCCTGTCGCACGAAATAGTACAAACGCTTTTCAAGTAAAATATTTGAAAGCCTAAAAGAGCTTGGATAAGGAGTCATTATTTTGTTTTAAAATGTTCAAGATAGAAAAATTACCAAGCCCTATCGCTTTATGGAATGAAATATTTATCTCACTCATAGGTTACCGCTATTTATGATATCTACCGAATTAAAAAAAAACTGTGACTATTATACTCAATATTATTCCAGTTAAAATATAATTCACCAATTTGACCCCAATTCTTAATGTATATCTTTTGAACGGATGTCATCTACGTATCTTTGTCTATTGTTGTTCTCAATTTAGTACCTAGTTAAGTTTATAATATTTTATTGCAACTATCAATGTCATGTATTGAATACAAGATAAGTAAGGTTTGAATGTCACAAATTAAAATTCGTAAGGAATACATGTTCTGATATTACCAATAGTAAAAGAATTTTGATAAGACGCGTGGGAACCAATTAGAAGTAATAGTTTATGATATTTTCAACCGGGGAATCCCCTTTCCACAATATCGATTTACTATTTGTGATTGCATAGTCGCTTACTATAATTTACCATCATGTGAAAATACAATCAAGCACGCCTACTAATAACAGAGTAATAAAATAACTAGTGTTCATACAAAGGGGAGGCTGAGGCCAGATGGGACAGTGAGGCAGAGCATTGCGGACATGTTGAGACATCATTTGTCCGAGAGTAAGAATAATGAATTGAGTTGTCCTGTTTCTTTTCATACTTATTGCTGACTGTTCTGAGGTCTTATAAGTAATCACCCGGCGTCTTGTTATTTGGTTCTTTTACGTAATAAGTCCTCTGAAATTATTGTAAGTGATAATGGTTGTCACTAGACAGAATTTATTATTCCAACACCGTTTATTTTTTTAAGAATGTTGTTACATCGTATTGCTGGTGTGTCTTATGAATAAATAAATAATGTTGTTTAAGGCCTGGGAACAACTGAAGAACTAGTTGAAAACAATTCTATCGAATATTTAATGAAATAGAAAGTAGCTATTTGAGATATCATGTTATTTTTTCATTATTATATCAAGACGAGAAACTACCGGAAACACATTATGTAAGATGGCACTCTAGACATATGTCGAGCGTGTCAGCGCCCTGGGGAGTCCTCAGGCATATAGTTTCCGGGTGTTCTCATCTTGCTAACGGCGAATACTTGCACAGACATAATCAAGTAGCCAGGATAATACATCAACAACTTGCTCTTCGGTATTGCCTTATCGATTTTGAGATGTCTTACTATAGGTACAACCCGGCGACAGTTCTTGAAAATAGCGGTGCTTTGCTCAACTCGACTCGAACGATTGTCACTTACATATTACAGCTAATAGATCTGATACAGTGCTAGTCGATCGATCAGTGCGCCGTGCAATAATTGCTTCGACTAACATCTTAAGAAGCTTTCGCTAGGATGTTGATTCAAGGTTCGTATTTATTTATTTATTTATTTATTTATTTATTTATTTATTTATTTATTTAAGAGCACTAACAACATGCATATTACACGTTTTTTAAACATAGGACACACACGAACACATGGACTGATATGCACGTCAATGACAAGTGCACATAGCATTGACAAAGCGTCATATAAACTTAATTTGCAAAAAATAAAAAAAAATTAACACAAAATTTAACTCACCGATAAATGTTCGGCGAGTTTTTTTCTAAATGCTGTGGGTGAGTCATGGAAGATATCGATGCTAGGTATCTTTTTAGATAAATCGTTGTATTTCGCACAAATACGTATAATAGGCGCTTGTTTTCCGAGATGGGATTTAGTAAATGGTATATGAAAAAAATTTGTTGATTTGCAACTTCTGGTGTACCGGCGCGGGACAGTCAGAGATATATGATTGAGAAGGTTGTTACATTTAATTTTGTTTTGTAATATTTTATGTAAAAAACACAGATCAAGAATATCCCGCCTGTTACGAAGAGATGTAACATATATAGATGTATGTATTTCCTGTCTTCGTATACAGAAGACAGGAAATCTTGAAACGGTACATGTTGCAAGGAGGTTTCTCATTCTGGAGCCCTAAACCCGATGGTGAGGGCTTGAGTACACAAAAGCCCCGCGAACCGAGGAGTGTTTTTTTGTTTTTCTTTTATATATTGGTTAGACGCAGGCGTTACTTTGCGGAATCCCATGATATATAATGAAAATTAAGCTTAATTTGCTATACTCCGCGAAAAGCAAGAGAATCTGTATGGTGTAATTTAAAATTTCTTCAATCTTTGTACTCCACAGCAAACATATCTTCGGCAATGTACCCTTTCCCATCGTCTATCGTCCGTCTTTAAGCTTTACGCTTTGCAACTTGAGCTATGTCGGTAACTCGTTTCGTTGTATATGCTAACAATATTACGTCACTTCGCGGTACAAAATGTCATCTATATGATAATACCGCAGCATTGTCGCATTAGCATCCGCCAACAAGCTACAGCGTCTTACAAAGGAGCTAATACCGTTCCAGATGACCGCGAGTAAATTGTTCCTTGCTATCCCGGAATATGCACGCCCCCTTTACACACATCCCGATTTATTAACCACCTGCAAACAAATATAATCTTTAGTGGAACAGCTTAAGGTTTGTTATGGTGTGGTTAGTTCATTGTTCTGTGATTGATTTGGTCAGATATGTTAATTTAGTGGGATGGATATATTTGGATACTGATTGAAGGTTTAATTGTTAAACTAATTATTTATTGATCTTGGTTACTGATTAACTAAGGGTCTCATAATAAGGCTGTGTCACTCAGCGGGCTATGGAGAGAGCTATATGCTCGGTATATGAGGTGGTCCGTAAAAGCACCACCAAGCACCTCTAATTTTTCAGAGTTATGTGCGTTTTAAGTAATTAAAATATCACTTGCTTCAACGGTAAAGGAAAACATCGTGGAAAGGAAACCTGCATGCCTGAGAGTTCTCCATAATGTTCTCAAAGGTGTATGGAGTCCACCACTACTGGGCCAGCATGGTGGCATACGGCCTTAACCCCTTCTCATTGAGGGAGGAAAACCGTGCCCCGTAGTGGGCTGGTAACGGGTTGATATGATGATGTTGATGAAGGATATAAAAACATATACTAATTCTCTCTCTCTGACGGCCCATTGGCGCAGTAGGCAGCGACCCAGCTTTCGAGTCTAAGGCCGTGGTTTCGAGTCCCACTACTGGAAAATGTTTGTGTTATGAACGTGTATGTTTTTCAGTGTCTAGGTGTTTGTCTGTATATTATAAATATATTTTTCATAAAAATATTCAACAGTCATCTTAGTACCCATAACACAAGCTACGCTTACTTTGGTCCAGTCGTAGTGCATTTATTTATAATTGTTAAATCGCATTACGTACCAGAAAGGTCGTCTTTGCGGCAGAGAACAACGAACACCTCTAAATATGAAGTTATTTCCAAGAGTCCGGACGCCGGCGGCCGCAAACCGACGGAGATGTCAACTGCTAACACTTCATTATTATTTGTAATTTGCCGAAACAATCCCCGCTGTTAGTGAGTTTAATGTTGTGGAAATACTCGCTGTGTTCATCGCGGGTACTTCACGGGCGTAAATTAAATCTAACAAATTATATTTCCAAAGGTACAATGTTTAATAGGTTTTCTATATAACTTAGTTTGAAAGTCAAATTAAAATATTTTGAGCTATAAAGTAATATTGATAAAAATTTTCATCCCATTTCCCGGAGGAAACTCATTGTTTATCGGGATAAAAAGTATCCTATATGTTGACCCGGAATATTAGCAACCACTATGCCAAATTTTATTTAAATCCGCTCCGTAGTTTTCACGTGATGCCTGACAGACAGACAGACAAAAATTAAATAAAAATCTGTTTGGAATCAGTATCTTTTATAAAGCATCCCCCGGTCAAAATTTTCAAAATATATTAAAGGTACAGAAATCTTCCAGTTACAGTTTTATTATTAGTATAGATATAGATATAGATATAGATAGATGGCCACCAAAATTTACTGCGAAAAGTTATTTCAGTACCAATATTGCCATTTATTACACATATTTAAAATAAAACACATATTTGTGTAGCTATAAAACGCCGAGACAAAATATTTGTCTAATGGATTTTATAATTTGGCATAATATAAGGCGTACATTCCCGAATTTTCAGACAAGGTAATCCATTATTTACGACACGGTCTCTATAATATGTACATATTATAATATCCGAACGGAGCCCTTAAAATAATCCCTACTAATATTATAAATGTCAATGTAAGTTTGTTTGTTAAGCTTTCACGCAAAAACGACTTTACCGATCCTCATGAAACTTAGTACACATATTCTTGGAAGTAATAGGATACTTTTCATCACGACATTAAGCTCGTTTCCTTTGGGAGAGGGGATGAGTGTTTGACGATTTTACACCGTAACTCCGACCAATTATAACCGATTTGAATAATTATTTTTCTACTATAGAGGTTATAATATGTGTTTATTTTGCCCAAACTGTGGTTGAAGATAGAGGACAAAACTCCTCAGCGGACGGCAGCAATCCCCTCATTTAAGGCTTAGCGATACTGAATACTTTAAACTTTTAGATCTACAACAAAATTTAATGTCACATCAAAAAACAAAATCAAACGCAGACGAAGTCGCGGGCAACAGCTAGTACATTTATAATTGGATTAAAAAATAAAGAAACTTACTGTGTTTACTTTTGGGTTTGTGTGTGTATAATTTTATGAAGGATTAGGCAAGGTCTTGGATGGTTTAAAGTCGGAGTAAAGGTTTTTTAAAAAGAGGTCGTCCAGGAAAGTACTACTCCATGCTTATATCTGCCAAGTATCATTGCTGTTTCGGTCTGAAGGTCGTGGGCACACGAGGCTTAACACCTACGCCTCTGGTTGAGGTTTTCTACTATTTTATTTCCCACCATAAATTCGTCGTATTCATACAAAACAACTGTACAACTGTATTCTGATCTGCCATCACCACACGAAGCGGTGATAGCACAGTGGGTAGGAGCTCGACTTTACTTTCGGGGGGCCGTATTCGAATCCCAGTACGCACCTCAAACCTTTCTAAGTTACGTGCATTTTAAGTAATTAAATATCATTGCTTCAACGGTGAAGGAAAACATCGTGAGGAAACCTCCATGCTTGAGAGTTCTACATAATGTTCTTAAAGGTATGTGGAGTCCAACAGTTCGCACTGGGCCAGCGTGGTGGACGACGGCCTTAACCCCTTCTCATTGTGGGAGGAGACCCGTGCCCTGTAGTGGGCCGATAAAGGGTTGATATTATAATCATGATGATTACCACACGGGACATTCATCAATTACATGTTACTTAAAAAAGAAAATTTATTGCCACGCAAATTCAGCAAAAAAGCTGTAAAATATAAAATAACCTTTAAAAATCATTTGTATAATATTATTATATAGATTGTGTATCTTACAGTGCCTTAGAAGAAAGAAATTTATGTTTATTTCACAGACGCATATCCCGCCACATTACGCAGCCTTCGCAAGTGCCCCGGGAGAAACTATCGTTTAGTCCACGAGGACTTCTAGCGTGAAATTGTTAAAATAACAAACAATTTGTCTTCATCCCTCGGGTGGTATAAAAAAGTTTTGCACCAGTGAGCCAAAAAACATCCGTTAAATTATCTACCAAAGTTTCTTCGCAACAAAAATCCTTTGCAAGTTTTCCTCTTGAGGGATAGTCGCGATCAATCTTTGATACCGAGCAAAATAAATGAAATAAACAAAACTGACGTGTTAGTTTTTTTAAACATGATATTATTAGGTTTATTACATGTATGATAAAAAAGCTTAGGTATGAATTGCTCTAACTTCATAGCTACACATTAACTCGACTGTGAGATGGTGATAACAAAAAAACCTGGCTAAGTTTGTTGTGGGCTCTTCTTAGACCAGGGCGCGTTTGTAACCCTCCTAGCTTCAGTTTTAAGTTAACGAATGCAGTTTTCACCATCACCTAACTAGTGTGAACATGTTCTATGTATGATCGCTTCTTAGTGCCTGTGATGAGGTCTACATGAATAAAACATTTTTGAATTTGAATTTGAATATTTATTGATTACTATTTCAGTTAAAAAAAAAGAATTTATTGCAGTGATTTTACGTTGCTGCTCCAAAGTGTGTGTGCAGGCTTAATAGGATAACGCTTGTACTCGTAGCGTGTAAGTGATTTAATAACTGATTCTTGCGATTTCCTCCGTGTGGGTGTCATCGGGGCAATTGAGATAGAAATAGACTTTTTTTTCACTATATTGAGAGTATCAATAAAAATATAAATTTTCTATAAATCTAAAATATTATTTTTTTCCTAGCCGCGTTCACGTGATCTGACCATTGACTTAATGTTATTAAATTACAGTCATGTGACGTCACAAGACCATACATAATGTGGTATTGCTATTGTTATAAAGAACTTTATTTATTTGCACTTAAAGATTATAATTAAGTGTGACTAGGCCGTCTCATGGATTTTTGACACAAACTCCAAAAATTAAAAAGAAATCTTTACATTTTAAACTATGAGTCTCTCGTAAATAAACCCTTAAAAGTACTCACAAGCGTGACTCTGCATTATCTGTTTATTATCAGTTTTAACATTTTTATAGACTTGTGACGCCATCACAGTCATGTGACCTTAAACCGGAAGTTTTGGTGCCATTTTTTTATTTAAATTCATATATAGAATTTCCTTTTAAATACTGAATTTTGACGAATTTAACATATTGCTAGCTTTAAAATTCAACATATTGTTAGCTTTCATTCGACGATGAAAATAGTTAAATACCCTATTATCGAACGAACGATACCTACATGTTGGCTCGATGTGTAACTAATTGCGTATAACGCTTGTTGCAGGAGGGGTGTGGTCGCTGCGGAACCTGTCCATTTCCGTGCCGCGCGCCGTGTTGTCGGGCGAGGGCCAGTCGGCGGTGCTCCGCTGCTCCTATGACCTGGAGGGCGCAGCTCTGTACTCCATCCGCTGGTACAAGGCTGAGACGGAGTTCTACCGGTACGTGCCGCGGGAGATGCCGCCCACCATGGTGTTCCCACTGCCTGGAGCCTCGGTCGACGTAAGTGCACTCTATACCCTTTTTGCATTCCGCATGCAAAAAATCGGGATCTTTACGTTTAACGTGTCTGTGTTTGCGTTTTGTATCTGTGGCATCGTAGCTTCCAAACGGCTGAATCGATTTAACTTTTGTTCGAAAGGTTTTTTTTTATTCGGAAGGTGAATTATTCGGTAGTGTTCTTAGGAGTTTTTGGGGAAGTTCAGTCCAAGATGGCCGCCACCACACACACACAATATGGTATCAAATGAAAGGGAATACTAAACACTAGGATATTCAAATCGGATTATGGGCCTGACTAGTATAATAATGTACATTATAATGAAAGGGAATGAGTATGTGTCATAAATATAAATTTATAATTTATGTTTCTTTATGTATGTTTCTTCAAGATTTGTGTTCGATGTCCACTGCGTCCAACAAAACACTGCGGGCTCTGTCGTGGGGTCCGCGAGCGAGACATACGTGTGGCGGACATGTCTTTATGCATTCAACATTCACTGTAGCAAAATAATAAATATCCTTTATTACCAGCAAGCAGATTAATTTAAACATCATCATAAATACAGTTCACTTCGTACCACACAACATCTTGGTCCTTCGAGCCGGATCAAAACACTTATCATTATTATTATACTGATGAAGTTAATACTGTATTTTACCAGCTAGCACAGTCGGACTACCAGCAAGTGCGAATAGTGAACCTAAACCGGCGCCTCAGTGGGGACTACCAGTGCGAGGTGTCAGCTGACGCCCCCCTCTTTCACACTGACATCCGCTCCGCGCCGCTCACTGTTGTCGGTAAGAATTTTAGACATGTTTCACAATCACTTGGAGATGCCCCTAACTAATTTCAAATTCCTATTATAGTAAAAACGATTACGTGAACGATAAAAAAGCTTCTAAAAATATTTTCTAATGACAATGAGAGATGGTGATAAAAAAAACTCTGAACTGAGTTCGAACTCCCGCAGGTACTTCTAGCATTATTAAGTGCATTGTAAGCAATCAAATATCGTGTCCTTTAACTGTGAACGAAAACATAGTGAAGAAACCTGCATGCCTGAGCTATCCACAACGTTCTCAAAGGTGTGTAGATTCAACCAATCCGCACTTCAGTCAGCATTGTGGATTACGACCACGCTGACAAAGTATATATTTTTCTATGTATTTTTCTATCTGCTGAGTTTCTTGCCGGCTCTTCTCGGTGGAATCTGCCTTCCGAACCGGTAGTAGAGTCACTACAAACAGACTGACTTCATTTTTCAAAAGTACTTATAAACTAAGCCTACTAGAAATAAATGAATTATGAAATTAAATTTGAATTTGAATCGGTCCTGCATTCGATCCTCGATTTGGTCTGAAGATAGTTAAGTACTAAATTTAATAAACTATGCATTCTCTGTATAAAATAAATACTCGTTAAAGTCTAATATTTATTCTGTGACTGTTATATATCTCATATTATATCTTGATACTTGAGAGTTGAGGATATTGTGTAGCGAGTGCGCACGACTTGGAGGACCCTTGATTCTTGTTAATTGCAATGTGGACTTGTGCCTGAGTCTCATAAAAATATTTAATTTATGCCGCTATTCTGCGACTTTGGAAACTATAAAAGTGCTTTATAATAACAAGAAAATAACCGCATTCATTAAATGAGTGTGCCTGACAATCCTTACTTATATTTTAAATGCGAAGATTTATTTTACTTTATACTTCAAAAACATATTATAATCATACATTTTCAGTCTCCAAGCAGCTCACAATAGTTATAATTTCACATTATTACTGTTTCTATTGACATTTGGTTGGTCAATGTCTGTCGGTTCAGTTGGTAGAATAATAAAATGTTGTTAAAGTCGGTGGGAACGTTGCTAACTAGCAATTAGGGACTCCTCTCTCACTCAAGAAAATTAAACTTTGAATTTTTCTTTCAACTTCCCCAACAATTGTGGAATCACTAGCGACTTGACTTGACTGGCTTTCTGAAAAATGCGGTTGAATTTTTCTTGAATATCATCCAAAAAATAAACATATTTTGTGAGGAAATTCACCTTTACTATAAAGCGGACTTATATTTTCAGAGATTCGTAAAAGGCTTTGTGGGTGTTTCGTTTTCATGAAACTTCCTGAATTTTCAAACGCCTGGTGACCTACTAAATGTATTATGATTTTGGCTTTTATACAGCCACGCTGTCAGTCAAAGCGATGCAGCTCAACAAAACTCTGAAACTGAATGACTAACAATGGAAAAAGCCGGTAGATCTAAAAGAATGACTCTATGTACTGGAGTGTGGGTGTCTTATATTACATAACATGATACAGAAAGTAATATTACATAACTTTAAAGAATGTAGAACAATGATTGTTAAATTGTAAAATTATGTTGGAAAAGAGAAACAGCTGAGTTTCTTACCAGCTTCTTCTCGGTAGAATCTGCCTTCCGAACCGGTGAGAATCACAACAAACAGACATACTTGACGTTTCCAAAGTGCTGATATTAGGCCTACTTGTCCTACTTGAAATAAATGAATTTTGCACAACTTAGTGGTCGGGAACACTTTCGAGTATAGATGGACTCTGCTGTCACAAATTGTCGGTACGCTCCTTGGAGGAACGAGTCACAGGAAGCCACTGGACGCTACCCACTTGAAACATGAGCTGGGAGTCCTACTAAAGACGTACGTCCAGTGGTGGAATTACATCGCTTGTTAATATGGCGGTTCTAAAGAGGATCATTGCAGAATATAACTTGATGAAACGGGGCTGCCGGGGAGGGGGAAAAGCGGCACAAAAAGTGAAATTTAGAACTCCCTTTAAAAGCCAGCATTGATATGATGAAGAGAAAAAGTAGAGTTCGATACATATAAATACAGCTGATTATCTTTGGTTTTTTGTGTCTTTCTTGGACCAACGGTGGTACATGCCCAAGGTTTCCATTCAAACATACTCCAGTAAGCAATGTAGCGAGAATAATAGCCAAGGTTACATCAGCCGCTTGTATAAAATGCAATGTAGTGGAAGACAATACATGACGGCTACACGTGTCCGGAATGAGCCTAAAAGATTACAGCTTTTTGTAAAAGTGTTTCAAACGTGTGTGCTATATACAGGTATGTTTAATAGCATTCTTACCTCTCCGGCATCCAAGGAGGTGGGACTTCTGAATAAACTTATTTTTATAGGAGACGATCCACTGCATTTAAAATGATGGTCACAGAGTCACTTTTTTTATTCCACTTTTTGAACTGACACTTCATTAGTATCGTTGTGATTTCAAACTTGATGAAACGAAAAAATAAGTTCATAGAGACATAAATGTATAGGACAGAGTGAGATAGAAAACCTTTTTTTTTAACTTTTCTAGTTACCACGGAAACTAAATAATAAACCTTACATTTATTCTAATAGTTCTGATACTCTACATACACCTCAGTCCATCGTAGGCTACTTTTCAGAAGTTTGTTTAAAGAATGTTTTGATTTCGACTTAGTCTTAAATTTATGATGAAAATAAAATTCAGGCACTAGGGGTTGTGATGTTTTGAGCTGACCTCATCATGGTTAGATGGTATGCGACGGACTGATCTCCAATTCAAATTTGCTTGTTTGCTTTGAACTTCTGCCTGATATTTTTAAATTTCTTTGTAGTCTGATTGCTTAAATTGATTTCATTTTTATTTGTAATTTAAAAATCGCAAATCAAAAACATTTAAGCCACTCGCTTTCATTTCGCTAAGAAACTTATTTGAAGAAAGCAAGATTTCTGAGAATGCTTTATAAATTATTCAACAGCAGTAATTCCCGTTTGGCTTTGCGATGAAACAACTTGACTATTAAAATAAAATGGTTTTTAATTACTCCTAAAGATTAGCAAGCGTTTTATGTTCCTTGTAAACGAATTAAAACATTATTGACTCTAATAGGGGGAAAAGGGGGAACAAAATTATTTGATATTCTTTTTTATTGCCATGGGACTAGTATTTTTTATTCTTAGTAATTATAGGTACAATTTTCGTTAACCCATTCTGTAGTAAGCGGTGTCTAAGCGAGTGGTCAGAGCTGCGGTCGCACCGAAACGCACGTATAACATTTTGGAGGTTGGTGCGTTTTTCATTTAAGGAATTTAATTAGATGATTCTGCAGAAGAGTGTGTATATAGATTTTTATAATAGTTATGATAAATACAGTGTCATACGACAAAGTTTTTGTGTGTGTACATATTGTAACGTACGAGTACCTACGTAAAAAGTGTTGTTGACCTACTTGGCGCAACGGTGAGAGCTGAGAATTTAAGTAGGAGGTCCCGGGTTCGATTCCCGGCAGGGGCAATTTAGGAATGTATAATTTCTGAATTTTCTGTGGTCTGGTCTGGTGGGAGGCATCATTAATTCAAGACGACCTAGTTAATAAACACTTTTGAAACATCAAGTCAGTCTGTTTGTAGTGAGAGATAAGAGCGAAGTGACCTGCTTCAAAGCTGTCTTTTCGTTAAGAAATTCAGTAATCGCATATCAATATAGAGTTCCAGAAACTCTAACCTGCTAATTGTTCCAGATCCGCCGTTTCGAGCACCACGTCTGTCTGTCTCCCAGCGAAGCTACGCCAGGGGGGATGCCATCAGAGCCAACTGCTCCGTGGATGAGGCCTACCCCGCACCCAACATCACGTGGATCCTGGACAACCATAAGGTAAAAAGAACTTCATATTGTTACGCTGCAATGATTTCTAATGTTATTACTCAGTGGACAGGCTTATTGAAGGGAAACAAAAGCAAAATACACGTTTTAAAGCTGTTACATATTTAAAAAGGTTTAAGGTAACAGTGTTTTGCCATACATGGCATGCAAAATTTAAGCATCCTGCAAATAATGCAACAAATGTCATTTTGTTGTAAAAAATCTAAAACAGTATAAAAATTCTTATTTTAACCACTTTTTGAGTTCAGATCAAAATACAGTTGTCCACAACCCTCCCCTGCGGTTCTCGTACTAATCGAGGCGTAAATATGAAAATCTGGATAGCAGCTTAATTTTTGTGCCTTTTGGAGTAGAGACTTTGGGACCGTGGGGTCCGGAGGCAAGAGCTCTTTTCAAAGAATTATCGAAAAGGGTTATCGAGTCTACCGGTGATAGAGCGGGCATTTACCTTGGCCAACGAATTAGTTTGGCCATCCAAAGGGGCAATGCTGCCAGCATCTTAGGAACTGTGCCTCGCTGTGGTGGTTTTGAGGACGTTTTAGATTTTATTTAGTTTTAAATAGTTTATTTTAGGTTATATTTATAAAAAATAAAATAATAAAAATTTAAATAATAAAAATTTTATTTTTATTAAATAAATTAATTACTTAAAATTCAACACGACTCAATTTAATTCGGTATTAATATGTCAGTAAAATTTTATGTCAAATAGTAAAATCATTCATTCATTACTTCAAAATATTCATTAGTAAAATGTCATTTAATAAAGACATTTTACTAAATTTAATAAATTGAATAAAGTCTATTAAAATTAAAAATCACTTACAGAGTAAAAACACCATCGAAACACAAATATGCTGATACTGTCTTTGGATCAAAATGGCTGGGAAAGCCTAAACAAATACATCTACTCTAAAATGCGTTCTCATGTTTCTGTCATAACATTACATGATAAAGTCATTCAAAAAGTTTTCGAGTACTGTCTGCTTAGTCCTCAAACATAATTACTATAAAAATTAATATACATTAATATCAGAGAAATATGAAAAAAAAACTATCTCTAGACAATAGAGATGACATGGATTTATTGATGTTGATTGATTGGCATGGCAGGTTATAAATTAATAAATTAAAATTCTGTTAATGTTCATTTTGCTTTGAACTTAATGTGCCACAGTAAGCAAGGGCACACATAACGAATCTACATTTAGTTTTACTATGTAAAGCTAGTAATTTATCAATGCATCTTATAATATTTTGATGCTTTTCACATTTAAACTGTCTCCTATCAAAAGAACAATACTTTTATTTACATCTAAATTGTCACTATTCAAACCATTAATAAGATATTCTAAACTAGCCCTCAGTGAACATCTATTCGTCACTAAGTGATCAAGGACAGTATTTGTATTTAGTTTAGTAATCCACTCTAATATAAAAAGTAAAAAAAAAAATCTGAACATTAATTTACTCCTCGCTATTTCACCCATTTCGGGGTCGATTTCCGTTAAAAAAAATAGCATACGTCACGCTCTGATTCATGAACTTTGTGCAAATCCTCAAACTTGTTGCTGCGTGAAAGAAGGATAAAGAAAAGAAAAACTCTCGCATCCAAAATAATACTAGGAGTCCAGAATGTAATGTTATTTAATTCAAAATTCTTCCATCTGCTAATACGCGAACATTTAATAATTTCTCTAAACCAACTCCTTTTCATAAAACCGATTCATTCCCCGAGCGCGCTCGTGAACATATAAATAGATTTCGTTCGCGCACACTAATGTACTAACTAAATAGATTCTTTCCTTGGCTCAGTCATGTCTGGGAAGATACTAAATTTTGTGAACGCAGCTTCTTTCTATTATGTTAAAGCATTTTTTGGTTTATGTAACGTTGCAATTTTAGGACTAGTCTAGTTCTAGTCTAGACTAGATGTACTGCTACCATGATTACATTGTGCTAATCAGCAGGTTGTGCATTTTAAGCAATTAAAATATCATTTGCTTCAACGGTGAAGGAAAACATCGTGAGGAAACCTGCATGTCTGAAAGTTCTACGTAATGTTCTCAATGGTGTGTGGAGTCCACCAATCTGCAGTGGGCCAGCGTGGTGGCCTTAGCCCCTCCTCATTGTGGGAGTAGAGCCGTGCTCTGTAGTGGGCCGGTAATGGGTTGATATGATTAATCAATCTGAATGGCGTGGTTGCTTTTGTACAGGCACATAAGGCAATAAAAGAAGGAAAAAAGGAAGCAGTGGTATCCCAGCGGGTAGAACTTCGACGTCTCCTACGCGAGGCCGAGTTCAAATCCCAGCGGTTACCATCAACTTAAAATAATCTATACTTATAATAAAACTGTAACTGGAAGATTTCTGTCCATTTATAATCGATATTGAGTCCAAAACAGATTATTATTTAATTTTTGTCTGTCTGTCTGTCTGTCAGATAACAGCGAGTAGCAAGGCTTATGGGACAGCGATTGAATGAATGCGTACCATCTTACTTATATTATAAATGCGTAATTTTTACTGTATAAAGGCGGACGAAGAACGCGGGTTACAGCTAGTACTGGAAGTTTTTAGTGGGAAAATAGATATATATTTTAAATAGATTAATGTTCATCGTGAACTATCCGATTTTTATATCACTACAAGTAATTTCGAGGTGGAAACGAGCGAACCTATTAGGGGTATAGCAGCATTATAATAAACCGATACCCCTGATCGGTTACTACGTGATATCGTACTGGAACGCTAGCACGCAGGGTTGTAACGAGCCTCAGCTGAAGATCCAGACCAACCCAGAGAATATTCTAAAATTTAAAATTCCCAAATGGCCGCTGCAGGGAATCGAACCAGGGTCCTCCCACTCAAAATCACAGTGCTTACCGCTGCGCCAGAGAGATCGTCATATGCATAATCATAATCATTTATTTGCAAAAAAACATGTCAAATTATAGATTTTACAAAAAGTTATACATAACAATGTTTAGCCCATTTAAAGGCATGTAAATCTTAACTTAAAAATAATTAATAACATTCAGAATTTGATTAATTGCAATGCATTTTTTTGACACTCGTAAACATATAACACCTAAATTCTAAAGCCGAACGCATTTACACCGTCTCACATGCGTCGTCGTGGGAAAAGATGTAGGTGGCAGGTGAAATCCCTTGAGCTGCCAATATCAAAGTCAGACTGCGAAGTTACGCGCTGCCATGTCTTAGATTTCATTATAAAGATCTTACAAAACGTTGCAATAAACTTACTTTACTTTGTAGAGACGGTCGCGAAACACAATAATTTATTACTTCCTACAGGATCATGTATCCGTAATACCTATGAATTGTGGTACCTATGTCTGATCGGAGGCTTCGGCTGTGGCTAGTTACCACCCTAAGGACTACAGAGGTTTAAAGGTAAGCCCGCTACCATATTAGACTACAGCATCACTTACAATCGGAAGAGATTGCAATTAAGGGCTAACTAGCTGTTGAATAAAAAAATTCTATCTTTTTTTCTAAGAGTAATTGATGGACCAGGCTTACCTTGTATGCAAGGTACACGTCCAGCAAAGCTGCCCCGAGTCCATAAACCTGTAATGACATTGGTAACCACACCTATCAGATCGGAACACAGAATTGGAAAATGGGTGGTAGTAAATGCGGGGACGCCGCATGAGCTATGCCACAAAATGCTCAACTACTAAACTTGGAGTGGAATAAAATAACAACTGTCAATTTCAGTTCTGACACTGGCAACGCGCGAGCCTAATATATCTCACTGGCTTATTTTTTATTTTTATTAACGATAGGCCAGCGTTTGACGACAATCATGCCCGTTAGAAAGCAATGATGAGGTCTAGGTTGGAGCACGCTTGCCTAGAAAAAGCCTATTCACTCTAGCCTTGAAGGTACTCAAATTATACGTGGCAGGAAACACAGTTGCCGGGAGGGCTTTCTGTAGGTACCACTCTTTATTGCTTAAAGCGAAGCGGTGATTAGTGGGCGGTACCTCGGTTGAAGTCCACTCAGCACTGGCCAGAATGGTGGACTACGGCCTAAACTTTTCTCACTGAGAGGAGACCTATGCTATAAGTGAGCCGATTCGTCGGTTCATGATGATGATAATTGCCTTAATACAGGGTGCTGTGTTTCCATCTAATTTATTGACGCCATTTAGAAAAAAATTAAAGAAGCGTCTCAGTTTATTGCTCATAATCCAAAACACAGATCTGTAGCGGTCTCCACATTACAGAACTAGATTGCGCTACAAAAATCCTGCATTGCGCTAGCGAAGTGTTCACTAAGAATGCCTATATATACAACTTCCAAAAATGAATGTTTGGACCTCGGTCCCCGAGCACGATCACCCGCTCGGAGGAAATCTTCTTATTGTTACGGTCGAGCGTATCACCATAGCTCCCGTACAGTGTCTCAATTGTAGTCTAAATTCTTTATTGCCGTGTAGGAAAATTCACTTCAAACTGTTTTACGGAGTGAGTAAGACGTTTCGCTTCAAAAATAGAAAACAGTTCTAGTAATAAAAAGGAATGCAGCATGTTCCAACAGGTTCATTGTGTGTATGCAGCGCACTTCCCCCGGGAACGCGGCGGGGGAGCCGCTCGGGCAATGACGCTAGCCGAGGAAGCTGCAAATAGTTTGAACGATGCAGCACTCCGGAGACCTAGCTCAGAGGCAGCTGAGAGGAATTTACTGTAGGAGAGTAAAACTTTAACATCTGTCTCTTTAACGGAAGTGTAGTTAAACAAAAAACAATTAAATTGGAACATCTACACACAGACACACAGACACACAGACATATAGTTGTAGCCGAGCTTTTTGTGACCGAGCTGGTCTGGGAGAGTACTACCGCCATGCTCTATGGTCTGCAGAGCGATGTAATTACAGGTACATGAGACTTATCAGATGTTCAAAATACCTCAGTGCCAGAAGCCGAAAGTCTTCGAACAGTGCGTGATGGCAGGGATGACTTATTGCTCCAAAACTTGGTCGCTAACTATGGGTCTCATTAGCAGGCTCAGAGTCACACAGCGGACGATGGAGAGAGCTATGTTTGGAGTACTACGTAATCAAATCAGGATCCGCAGAAGAACCAGAGTTACGGATATAGCACAATGATTCATCATTCGTTTAAAGCAAATTGCATACAATTCTACAGTAAACTACCCATTGACATCTTGGAGATGTCTCTTAAAAAGTTCAAAGTTTTTATTAAACGTAAGCTTATAAAAAAGTCCTATTATAGTCTAAAGGAATAGAAATAGTATAAAGGACTAGAAAAAACTTGCTCTTCTAATAATTTTAAATTACATTGTGACATTGTGATAAAAAAAAATAACCCGGCTAAGTTTGTTGTGGGTTTCTTCTTGGACCAGGACGCGTTTGGAACCCTCGTGGCTTTAGTTTTAAGTTTACGAATGTGGTTATCGCCATCATCTCACTACCGTGTAGTTCTTATGTACGCATCAAAAGTGCCACCTATGGGCCTACTTGAATAAAGATATTTTTGACTTTGACTTTTCACTATAAAAGACTAACTATATAAACGGTAATAGCCCACTGGGAACGACTTCAACTTCACTTTCGGACGGTCGAGTTCGAATCCCAGCACGCACCTCTATTTCTAAGTTATGTGTGTTTTAACCAATGAAATATCACTTCAAAAGTGAGGGAAAACATCGTGAGGAAACGTTGTTGTCAAGGGTATGTAGAGTCCACCAATCCACTTCAACCCCCTTCTCATTGTGGGAGGTAACCCGTGTCTTGTAGTGGGCCGGTAATGGGTGGAGATGATGATGATGATGATAAAACGCTAAAATGTCCAGCAGTGAAAATAAATCGGTTGTGGTATCGCTGATGATGATCACATAATTTACGCGCTAGAAACAACATTTTTCTGCAACAACAACGACATATTTTGATCGCAATACGAATGTTTTCAGTATGTATTACAACATAAAGAATTAAAAGTGAAACTGGATCGCGCCCGCAGAACACGGCGCAGCGCGCCCCGCGGGAAATCTCGAATTGTCTTCCAGACCGCAGCTGGTTTTGAATATTGGAAAAATGTAATACAGAACTATTCCTTGTTATCTTTACTTCCATACTAATATTGTAAAGCTGCGGAAGTTGTGTGTTTGCCTACGTACGGATGCTTTTGTTTCTAAGGAACTGGCGTTTCTACCTTCGCTTCCAGCAACACTATTTAAGTATTGTTTATGCTCTAGTTTTAGGAATATAATCCTTACAGCAGTTGTCCGCGTTCTTTGTCCTCGTTTATAACGGTCGTTACCAAATCTCGTGGGAACCGATCGTTGCCCTGGAATAAAAAGTAGCATATGTTACTCTCCGTCCTTTCAACTAACTATATGCAAAAATCAAGTTGATTTGGCGCTCAGTTGGGGCGCGGATGAAGGACAAACGAACAAACGCATTTGGACATTTATAATATTAGTAGGGATTTAAAGAGTCAGGATTTGTCACTTACTTTGGATTTGTCGGCCGATTGGCGCAGAGGGCATCGTCCCTGCTTTCTGATTTCAAGGAAGTAGGTTTGATTCCCACAACTGGACGGTATTCATAAAAATATTCATCAGTCATCTTAGTACCCATAACACAAGCTACACTTACTTTGGGACTAGATGGGTATGTGTGTCGTAGTATATTTATTGAATTGTATTATCGTAGTATATTTATTTATTTATTTATAGTGTTTGCTTCAACCATGCGTAGTAGGTACCTTTACTTTCAAACGGGCTTTAGGCATAGGAATTTTTAGAGTATTTCTATATACCAGAGGAATTAAATGCCAAAGCACATTTTATTTTTTATATTCTTAAATGTAATTAAGTATATACAAATACAATGAACTTAAAGGCACCATTCCAAGTAAGAAAATTTGTGCAGTATTCGGCATTCATGTTTATTATTTCTTTATTAATTTCAATTAGATTCTGTATTTTATTGTTTTTGTTTTCCCTGGGTAATTGGATGAATCAAAATATAGCGCAAACTATGAAAACACAATAAGCTTTTAAAAAAGTATAATTCGTTCTAGATTTTACGCCGCCTGTTTAGTTTATTAGCACAGACTAACTCATTGGCCAACTCAAGTATCAATTCAGTTCCTAACAAGCCGATATTCCTTCGGGAAATTCACAATTGTCCTCCAAATGCTTCCGGAGTTGAATTGTGTAAAAATTTAAAGCACGTCTGGATACTGCAGTATTTAAAGTGTAAATTATATACAAGACGGCGCGTGGAGCTGACTACAAGGGACTTCAAGAGACTACTAGAATAATTCTTTGGAAGTGCTATGCGACACTTGGCATTTCGTTACATTTCAACTAAGTTTTATTAAGTTGTTCTGTAATTCTCCATCGTGTTAGCATACTATGTTATATTTACATACACATTTACAAATATCATGCTTTTTGAAACTGAAATATGTTATGTTAACATATAGGCAAATGAGTGGAATGAGTGAACTATTTAAGTAGTTTACTCATTTGCTGGCATAGGCGTGAAAACGACATCTGTTAACTTATTACTAATACTACACGGGTTCTAAATATGCCCTGGTCTTAGATGAAGCTCACAAAAACTCACCCATGTGTTTACCTCCGTCTCAAATTTCTACTTAAAACGCACAAGCAATAATACACACCTGAGTCTTTTTATAGTTTATAAAAAAAAACTTAAAAGTTAAAGTGTAATCGGATTCATGGCGTCCGTTTAGTACTAATTGAGAGAGATCCCCATGTTGCCATCTAGTACCAATCCATCCATAAAGCGAGAGCCAAATCATCGCACCCAAGCTGCGACTTTAGATGCGTTAAAGTTTCCGTCTTGCGTCCGACCAATCACAAGACAGCTTGTATGCACGCCATTTTTGATTGGTTGCTTGCTGGAAGTGATCTTGAATGCCGTTTAGGACATAGTTATGACGCCGAGATTTGGTCTTGAATTAACTTAGAACACCCGTCTCATTGTGCCGGTATTAAATGGTGCACACTCCTCAAGTCAGTCTCCTTGAAGTAACTACTTTAGCAATGCCATTAGGAAAAGAAGCGACATTGGCGACAAATGACGTCGTAATTTAAATAACAAAATGGCCGTACAGATGAAATACTATCAAATAAAAGACGTACGTGATCGCAGTACAAAGGACCTGTTATATTTTGCGACGCCATCTTGTTCTTGGGAAAATTTTTAACGTACTTATTTTTTGAGACGTAAGTAATTTTAGATTCACTTCGTAGGATTTTGTTAGCTTTTGGAGATAGAATAATAAAAGTGTAATAAACTACTTCACTAGTCGAAGATTTAGCATACACGATCATGGAATTGGTTCTATTCAGATTTGGGTCAAAAATTGTTTGTGTGTCACATTAGGTGTAAGAATGCTTTATTATTTACAATAGCAAAAAAAACTGATGATAACAGACGTGATTACTACCGACGACCACTGTTTCGCGGCACGTCACAAGAAAACTTATCTGCGCACACCAAGTTTTAGTAGTAGAACGCTTTTTGTGAAAGACCTTGCCCAGGGAAGTAGCACCATGCACCAGTCTAGTCATGGTTGTTACTTTGACTAGGAGCGCATGAAGGTTATCATCTATACCTTATGTAAGGGGACCTAGCCAGGGACCCAATTTTTCCTTTTGTTGGTTTTTTTATAGTTGACGCTTTTCGACATACTAAAGGTGGGACAGATACTTGGGTTAACAATTATTGCAATAAGAAAAGAAGAAATGGGGTGATCACAAAGTTTTTTCTGCGACAAGAGGTGCAGTCAGACAACAGAGATCGCGATAACTTGGAATCCTCTGCATTACACAGTCCATGGATATAGGAAACTTCCATCAAAGTCAAAAGTCAAAGTCAAAAATATCTTTATTCAAGTAGGCCCACAGGTGGCACTTTTGATGCGTACATAAGAATTACACGGTAGTGAGATGATGGCGATAATCACATTCGTAAACTTAAAACTAAAGCTACGAGGGTTCCAAACGCGTCCCGGTCTAAGAAGAAGCCCACAACAAACTTAGCCGGGTGTTTTTTTTTTTTTTTTTGTTATCGCCATCTCACAATGTCATTTTAAATTATAAGAAGAGCAACCTGGTTAGAGCAATAATTTACACCCAAGCTTTTTTATCGTTGACGTAGTCCTTTATACTATAATAGGACTTTTCTATAAGCTTACGTTTAATACAAACTTTGTACTTTTTAAGAGACATCTCCAAGATGTCAATTGGTAGTTTATTGTAAAATTGTATGCAATTTCCTTTAAACGAATTATGAATTTTATGTAACCTAGTATATTGCACTGTAAGTTTATTCTTACTTCTAATGTTTAAATTATTGCAGTCAAATTTTTTCTTAAATTTAGAAATGTTTTTATGGACGTACATTAAATTTTCAAATATGTACTGACTATACACTGTCATTATTTTAAAATCTTTAAATTTATCTCTCAATGACTCTCTCGGACCCATTTTGTAGATAGAACGAACAGCCCTCTTCTGCAGCACGAAAATAGTGCTAATATCAGCAGCATTACCCCAAAGTAAAATTCCATATGACATAATGCTGTGAAAGTAACCAAAATATACCAGTCTAGCAGTTTCTACGTCGGTCATATGGCGTATCTTCTTTACCGCATAGGCAGCAGAACTAAGCCTGTTCGATAAATTATTTACATGAGGGCCCCATTGAAGTTTAGAATCTAACGTTATTCCTAGAAAAACTGTCGTATCCTCCAGTTTCAGTTCCTCATTATTAAGTAGTACAGTGGTTTTCACGTGTTTAACATTAGGTAAAGTGAATTTTATACACTTGGTTTTTTTTCCGTTAAGAACCAAATTATTAGCTTCAAACCACTGTACCACTTTAGCGAGAGAGTTGTTTACGTCGTCAAAAGCTAGTTCACGTCAATTTATTTTAAAAGTCAGTGATGTATCATCGGCAAACAGAACTATCCCGTGTTTATCCTTGGCAAGGTAAGGAAGGTCATTAATGTAAATAAGGAACAGAAATGGTCCTAATATAGACCCCTGTGGGACACCTATTTTCATAACTGATCCATTAGACCGTTTTCCATTCACGTCGACTTTCTGAATTCTATCGCGTAGATAGTTACTCATTAAGTCTAGAGCTACACCCTGAATTCCATAGTGGTGTAGTTTCCTAACTAACGTTTCGTGTTGAACACAATCAAACGCCTTAGATAAGTCACAGAACACACCAAGTGCATCACGTGACTCCTCCCAGGCTTCAAATATGTTTTGTATTAGCTCAACACCTGCGTCGATTGTTGAGCGACCCCGTGTGAAACCAAATTGCTTAATATGAAGTAAATTATACTTATGAAAATGGTAAAGTAATTGATTTAAAATGAGTTTTTCAAAGATTTTACTGAAAGTGGGTAGTACGGATACTGGTCTAAAGTTAGTGGGGTCAGAAGTATTACCCGATTTAAACAATGGAACTATTTTACTAAGTTTCATTAAGTCAGGAAACACACCACAATCTATACAATTATTAAATATTAAGGCTAAGTCGGGTGCAACAATATCAATTAATGATTTGACAACGTTTACGGAAATGCCCCACAGATCATTTGTTTTTTTATTAATTAATAATTTAAAGGCTTTAATAACGTCAGAGCCACTAACATGCGTGAATTTAAAAGAATGGTTACACTCAGGCACATTTTCCTTTAATAGAGAGAGAGCCATATCTGGTGAAGAGTTTAATGATTCTGTTGTGGAGACGGGAATGTTGGTAAAGAAGGTTTCAAAAGCAGTAGCCACCTCGAAATCTGTTGTTAAGGCTTTATTATCTACATTAAGTTTAAAGTTAATATTTCGTGGTGTTACTCTTCCCGTCTCCTCATTAATTATGTTCCAAGTAGTTTTGATTGCATTGCTGCTATTTTTAATTTTATTTTTGATGTATCGCGTCTTTTCTAAGTGGCAAGCGCGTTTAAAATTCTTGGAAAACAATTTAACATAATCCCCAAACTTATCACCAGTGTTAAATTGACGTTCAGCATACAATTCGTACAGCTTTTGCCTATTTTTATGAAGTTCAACTGTCGCCCACTCACTAAAATTTAATGTATCAGTAATCACAACCGACTTACTAGTAAATATAGAATGAAATAGTCTATTAAAGGTATTGAAAAAGGAGCTGTACATTGGACATCACACATTTGGAGTCGCCCCTGAGGGTAGGAATGGGAGGTCATTTACTAGGCTATATCTCATTTTCTCTATGCGGTTGGATGTTACAGGAACAAATGTTATTTTACGTTTAGAAACATTTTTCTTCACATTTTCAAATTGAATAATTTGACCACAATGATCAGAGTCTAATTTACTAATAATATTTTTGCTTATAGGAATTATATTTGTAAAGATGTTATCCAAACAGGTGGCGCTAGTAGCAGTTATTCTTGTGGGCTCCATGAACATATTTGATAGATTGTAAGTTTTAAATAAATTCAATAACTTGATACTTAAAGAGTTATTTTCTAAAATGTTTACATTAAAATCTCCGCATATTATTAACTTTTTATTACACTTTGATATTTTAAATAACACTTCATCCATTACCTTTTCAAAAAGTTCAAAGTTTGACAAGGGTGGCCTATAAACAGTAACAATTATAAATTGCTCTAGTTCAACCGAGGCTAGCTCTATTGTCCGTTCAACATCTCTTTGGTGCTATATCGACCCTAAGGTGCAAGTCAATTTGAGATTGTCATTAAGTTGACCGCATCTGTGTCCGGTCATATCGAAGGAGTACTGATTTCAAACTAAAGGTGCAAGTAGAACTCAAAAGCAATGAATAAATTATTCTGATTCTTGATATTATGTTTGGAATCAACCCAATTTTCACACGCCTCTACCTTTATAGAAGTGATATGCTACTACTTTACCAATACTACCTACCATTTTACCAATACTGCATAATTTAAACTTTGTGTTAAAACACATATTATATTACAGCGAGGACATTACGCCATTCATAAGTGATGAATTTCTTAGTAACAAGGTTTCTTAGATATCTTGCATAATGCGACTCTCAAATTGTAAAATATTGATGTCAGGAAAGAGCAACTGCTAAGTTTCTTGCCGGATTTGTCTCTGTAGAATCTGTGCTCGAAATCAGCGGCAGAGTAACTACAAACAATCAGACAAATTCAAATTTCATTTATTTCAAGTAGGCCTAGTTATAGTCTGTTTGTATTAACTCTTCCACCGGTTCGGAAGGCAGATTCTACTGCAAAGAACTGGCTAGAAACTCAGCAGATTGCTCTTTTTCAGCATCATTTTACAGCTTATAATCATTTGAATTTAACTACCTATACTGGAACATTAAAATTCATGAATTAGAATGAGAGCCGAGGAAAATAAAACAACATCGGAGTTTGAATTTTCTTTCGCAGAAGTTGCCCGAAGATTTCCCCCAATTACAGCAAATAAAAACTAGAACCGAACACGCTTTGGATGATAATTCCCGGTTTACATAGCTCTACTCGCCGAAACCAGTAACTTGGCTTCAGTACCTACTTGATTTCTGAACGTCACCATTTGTAATATAATAAATACGAAACTGTGTCTCACTGTGTGTTATTTCTTTAAAATTCTTAAAATAGACAAAGAGTGTCATCCTTGAGTAAGAAATACCGACCTTTTCCTGAAAACAAATCATTTCCACGGGATTTAAAAATAATAATCACACTATTATATTATAATATCTAAAATGTGACAGTTTGGATAGATATTTCTGTACTTAATTACGTCAGAACGCCAAAATGGATAAAAGTCTGCACTGAGATCTATTATTTCCTGAAATACCACAAAGGCGAATACGGAAAAAAATTTTGTTTCTTGTGGGATAGATTTGTTTTGTCCTTTTTACGGAGCAACTGGACTGGCATGAACTGACATGGTTTTTATTGCATATTGGTTGTTGAGGAGTCAGGAGAATAACATATGCATACAGTCATGGGCAGCAACTGGTGTGCCATATAGTAAAAATGTTCAGAAGAAGAAGGCAAGGTCAAGAAGAAGGTAATTCTAAGTTTGACCGCTGTGTCAGGCTTGCCACATTACATTAAGAAGACCACAGGGGATATAATTTACGTGTCCACCTGCTAAAGCACGGGAACATGGATTAGGAGAAGTTTACACCCAGTTTATTATTACACATATATAATTTGGATATTATTTCCGCTTGTGCGCCAGTGCTCTGAGAGTTGATAAAGTTGTGGGAGGAGATATTTTTATCCTATCCCCGGGGATATAATTGTCTCGTGCCCATGCTAGCCCTGCAGCACCTAATTAATTATAATGAATTTTTAAATGCTGCTCGACACATGTGAATCGGCCATAAAAACTAGTACCAAACGCTTTGAATGATAAAGGCCCGATAAACTTTTTCCATAAACGGTTCCTTTAGACTTGGTAGTTAAAAATTCCGAAGTAGTCCCGTCTCTTGAATTATACAAAAACACCGACGTATTTAAAATTCATGAACAATCGGAAGTCCGAGCAATCGCTCTCCATGAATCCGTGGGCATTACCATACTGGCCTGAAGTTATTGTCGCGGGCAAGATTAATACAAAAGATTTATTCATACGACTTTAGACAACTGTTATTACTTAAATGATTTTCTTTAAACATCTACTCATGCACGCTATTTTTTTCTTGTTATAATTGACGGACAAAGCCGGTGGTCTACCTGATGGTAAGTGGAATACCATCGCCTATAAACAGAGCAACACTTCACAGGCCATGCTCGGAGCAATTCCTGCAACGCTCTGTGTCCACCAATGAGGCGTAGGTGTTAAGCCTCATGTACCTGAAATTACACCGGCAACCACAATGCAAATTATCTGACCATGTCAAATGATTTTTGTAGAGAGTTCCAAAATCCACGATCCTGGGTCGCTGATTTTTCGTATCATATCGTATCGTCTGTCGAGTTTGTAGGGGGTGAACGATTCCAACACCTTGGGGGCAATCTACACGATTCGTTGATTTCCGTATCTCTAGTTGTGATACGGATCTCCTCATTTCTAATTTTATTACGTAAAAGATACTCCCAGCGTAGCCTTTTCTGGGCGACTTCGAGGCTTCTATAATAAGCAACCACTTTTCAGAGCCATCACTGGCAACTCGTAGTAGTAGAGTTTTTTGTGACAAAGCTCACCCGGGGAAGTATAGTACTTCCCGTGCTTATTTCTGCCGCTAAGCAGCATTGTTGCATTGCTGTGTTCCGGTCTGTAGGGCGTGGTTGCCGGTAAAATTACAGACACATGAGATTAAACACCTTCACCTCAAATTGGTGCACACAGGGCGGCATGTTGCAGGACTTGCTTCTTGCATGCCCTGTGAAGTGCTGTCCTGTTTATAGACGATGGGCAACTTACCATCACGTGAATGGTAAGGGGAAAACCATGGCCATCTATTCCGTAAGTCAATTATTACTACAAAAAAACCTAAGTTCCTATAAATGGGGTAAAATAGACGGGAAATTCTTCGTGATATAATAACCTAAACTGAAAGTTCTTCTGCGATATTGCGTCTCGATGTACACATCCTATTTGATCCTCAAGCCTAATAACATTTCACAGTTGGGCAACTGTTTTGATTGAAGAAAGGGATGTTTTATCCACTGTGGGCTCTAGCGAGCGGCAGTATCCATTACCTCAGAATATCATTTGAGATAAACTGTGTCGTATTTTCTCATAATATTTCCCCTGGGAGTATACCATTCCTACTGGTATTACTTATGCAATAGCCTCAACTACGCAGATACTGTGCATAAATGGATTATTGTGTTTTTGTGATTCTGCGTTTTACTTAATATTATGTTTATTAATCAATTAAAATATCACTTGCTTCAACGGTTAAGGAAAACATCGTGAGGAAACCTGTGTACCTGAGAGTTCTCCATAATGTTCTCAAAGGTTTGTGAAGTCTAATAATCCGCACTGGGCCAGCGTGGCGGCCTACGGCCTTAACCCCTTCTCATTGTAAAAGGAAACTCGTTCCCTCTAGTGGGCCGGTAATGGGTTTATATAATGGTGATGATGTTTATGGAATTTTATTAATATATACGAGCTGTGTAAATCTCTAAAAATAACTGTTTTGTTTAGGTGTACTCCTTAAATTTTGTAAACTTAATAACTTAAATTAATGACCAATCGGAAACTACTAACTATTTTACTGCTATATAAATACCCTTGATGATAAAACTATTTATTTAAATACGATTGCCATGTAAATCACTTTTGTGTCAACCGGCGATTTAATAGAATTTTAGAACGCCAAAGCCGCTATTGCGATTTAACTATGATATAGTTAAATATACTCCCTCCAGGACTTTTTTAGCACTTTAATCATTTAATACTATTTTTGTATTTTCAATAGTTTTCTAAGCGCACGCCAAGTAATAAATTTCATCTAATTTGGGTTAAATTGCAATTTTCTTAAGGAACTTCAATTTTCTATAAAGCTTATAAATTAAAGCTTATGTTACTTCATCTTAGTTTACCTAGGAATGGTTAAAATTGATCCAGTACTTTCAAACAACGAGCAAAATAATGTTTCCTCTTTATAATTTATATATAGAAATGCGTTCGGCTTAGCATCGCGAAAGTATAGGTTTTTAAAAATCATGCGACAATTGTCAATTTTCCCAAAAGAAAAAAAATCATATTACCGTTTCTAGGAAGCAAGCTATTTTTATTGAAAGCCAGATGCAAAATGTCATCAACGAAAATTAACTGAACACTCATATTCCATAACTGAACGCACGTAGAAACTTTAGTTCGTTATATAAATATTTAAAAGTAATTTGTGTGTGGTATTTCATGAACGTTGACGTAAAATATTAAACATTAATTACAAATACCTAAATAAGGTCAAAATTCTTTGATTTAAATCTTCGTGAGTTGCCGACCTTACAAGAGTCGGTACTACAATAAATACTTTTTACGGAATCGAAAATCATAAATAATACACAAAATACTTAACCATAATAAGAATTATAAATGCCAATATTGCGTTCACTTACTCATTGTCCCGAGGTCTATTTCCAGATGATCTACTTCCTTAATTGACTCTGTGAGTGTCACAGACTCACCTTTGATCGAAAGCGTCGACTATAGCTAATTTTCACGTTTCTAATCAAAGCAATACTACCTTGAGTGTTTCTTAGTATTACAAATCTAAGGATCTGTTCTTGAACGGAAACTCAAAAGGAGGGATGTTAGATATGTGTGTCATCACATTGAGAACCGAATGTATTGTAATCTAATTTCTGAACATAATTAAATAGTGTAGTGTATAAAAAGCACCCTATGAAAGGAGCGCAGTGCAGCGGCGGTGTCAATTCAATCGATTGCGGTCATTTCCATGTAGCAGAAATAAATATTGGAATAGTTTAATTTTTTAGCTGTTACTAATTTCGAAATGCAGAAAAGATATGTATCTTTTTATAACTATAGCGAATTTCAATTATTTTAAATTTGGCTTAGAGTTACAGTGTACAGCTTAGATGTTCACCCATAAAAAAGGCAGTGATAGTTTACAACATAAGCTACAAAATTAAATAAAAGAAGAAGATAGGAGATAGAGATCTAAAAGATAAGATAAGAACCGTATTTACATTAGTCCATACCGTAGAAAGAAAATGACATTTACAGTTAAACACAAACAGACTAAATGGTCGGACATGTTAAAAAATAATACAAGAACAAGGAATATTATTTCAAAGTTGGCCACTTTTTTTTTACTTCGCGATCGCTTACTCGTGTTTACATTACACTTTGTTGTTCGGATCGAGTCCACTCGTTAGCAGCGGAAAGGTTGTATTTTCGTTCTCCAATTTGGCCCAAATAAACAGACTGATTTTTTCCTCGTCCGGAACTATTGTATCAACTTCAACAGATGAGATTATCAATATTTTGCCCGAACCCGCTTTTATTGAAACACTTGAAACGTATCTTCAGTCTTCCTTTTAGTTTCATTTCGTTTTAGGTTTTTGCTTTTATTTGAAAAGAATTTCTTAACAGGTTCAGGTTAAAGAATTTTTTTTTTCTATTAAAGAATAATTTTACATATTCACTAACAGAGAAATCATATTGAACTTATATTATTTGAGTAGCAATCATAATTAACTTATCATTAGGTAATAGGTATAAATATAAATTTTTAAAAATCTACCCTCAGAATCTTCGATGTTGCGAAAAACGAAGTCGTTGTCATAGTGTAACTTAAAATGGTATTATTACAACTGAGATAGAATGCGATTTTTAGGTCGCGTTTAAAAATTGTAAACGACTTTTTCATTTCCGTTGGTAATTTGTTGTAATACTTGACATTTTATTGCCCGAGGCTTTTTACAATAAGGAGGGATTTTGTTGCATCGAACCACTTATTAGCTGGGCCCTATCAAGTAATTTTCTACTCGTAGTTTCCTGAATATGTACTCGGTCCAGGAAAGTGCACCTCTATCAAATCAGAACCAATGATCGAAGAGAACACGTCAGCGCATCCAAATGCAAAACCTTCACTTCCTACTAAACTATTTGTGAAATTTGTATTTAGGTTGATCGCGTCTGAAAATTCAGTTCAATATTATAAAGTAAGAATACAAGCCATAGCAAGAGATAGAATCCGTTGAATTCAATCGATTCACACTTTTAATTCGTTCAAAATAATCCCTTGCAGATCGCTTTTCTCGAACAACATTGTTTCAGACTTGACCAGTTTTTACGCTTCATGATCGTTTACATTCCGCTTTGTTCCCGGATCGAGTCCACTCGTTAACGTGAAAGGTTTTATGTTTTTCTTCAATTTGCTCCGGATAAACAGACTGGGGTTTTTTACCCCTTGTATCAACTCTAGGTTTTAACAATGTCGATGGTTAAATTTAAAGCTGTTTGCATATTCGCACACACTCATAAACTTCTACAAAATGCTTTTCCCGAAGCCGGGATGGTTGTTTATGGTTGAAGATTTCTCCCGACACTTCACCGAGTAGGATAGTGACGAGCATAAATTGCTAACTTACTATATATCGAAATCAAACTAGGGTTTGGCTTATTATTGTATAGTTTCAGAGACCATCCTTGGTCTTCATCATCAGTTTGACGTAACCTAATTGGTAATTTTCGAAAGAAAATGCTTAAGCTACACTAAAAATACTGAAATTGCTATAGGTGGTAGGTGTTTTTCCAGGATTCCTCCAATAGATCAAGTACCGAAAAAAAAATATACAAAAAAACATACAATCGAATTGAGAACCTTCTCCTTTTTTATGTCGGTTAAGACAACTTTATTATCAAAGATATTTTTGATAAATAAAGAAAGACACCAGATGATCAGGTGAACCAAGTTTAATCTCATGTTATGTCTTATTCTCATGATAAATATGCATCATAATTGCCATTCTATGGACCTCCTTAAATTAAGATATTTTTGACTTTGATTTTTCTATTGAAAGTAATCTGAATTGCAATATGCACAACAACAAAAGATGTTTTCATGCATTCCGTAATTTCTTTTTGGTAAAAAAAAAATATTTAGTAACTCGTTTTCTGTCGCCTGTTCACTTCGTTGGAGGCCAACACCAACGCTGCGTTTACAGACGGGGGATCGACATTCCAGAAACTTGAAACCACAACTTCCAATGGTTTTTCCAGCTAAAATATTATCATCCTATATTTTTGTTAGTTAGTGTGCGGCTAGCTTTAAGCTCTCTTTAATCTTTTATTGGGTTCCTGCAAAAATATATATTATTACCTTCGTAGGTACACTGATGTTGACAACATTTTCTATAGACATAGCCTGTATCTCGAAGATATACATAGCATGAACGAAGACTATGGACCAAAACAGACGTGGTTGAAGTCGCGGTTAAAAGCTAGTAGAATTATAATCAATGTAGATTACAAACGGAAACTGTTTTCTTTTTCCAACGTTGGCGTATGTACCTGCTAATAAACGAAAGGGGCTTATAGCATTATGTTTGTTTTATTCTTTGTAATAATTTCTCGAATGAAGTCTGTTTTACCAAGGTTCGGATTATCTTTGTAATTTTTTCTTATTGCCTTTGCTCACGGCTTCATGCGCATTAGTACTTTATCTATAAATCAAACAATAATTTCAACCTTTTAATCAATTTTAACCTATGCTTTGATTTCCTAAAGATGAAAGTATGCTTTACGCGGACTCCAGAAATCATGCTCTCTATCTTTGTTCCAAATTTGATTAAAATCAGGACCTTACAAATACAAAGTCGTTTTAAAATATATTTTAATGAATATGTCTATAATTATAATAAAGGTTACCTTTTGTTTATATTCCACTAAAAGTTAGCGTACAATTTGACCATTTGGCAAGCTATTATGCAGTCCAAGATGGTATGGTATGGTCCATTCATAATAAACAGTAATTAATTTTATGAATGAGTGATTTAGATTGACTATTAGTTTTTGAAGCACAAGTTCACAAAACTCTTATATCTGGTACGGGAGCTGTGGTAGTGTGCTGGACCGTAATAAAGGAAGATATGTCTCTTGTCAGTTTAGTAGGTACGCGTCTCGTAGCGTAGTTACTATGCGCGTATCGGTATTTTATCTTCAATAGGACTATCATAAGTAAACACTAAGAATGTTTTTTTAATTCGTTTGTAAGGAAAAATAAATATGCTTCTTTTGATTTAATATTTTTACAGCGAGATTCCTTTTGAAATCTACTTTGCGTACCTTAATAATTTTTCATAACTCTGTTACACGTTGTACAGTCCTGATCTGTGAAAACTTTGATAGCGCGTTGCAGGATCTTGTGGCGCCATCTAGTTAGGTAATTTGGTATCTGCCATGCCAGTAAGTCGTCTGAAACCTTTCCACCCCACAGATAGCAGAGACGATATCGTGGCGGACGTCGGACCAAGACTTCAAGGAGCGCGGAGCCTTCAGCCAGATGGAGCTTACGATCCTCGAGGCGGAGCATTACAAAGTGGGCCTGACGTACACCAGCGCCAGTCTGAACAGGGTCTATCAGGATCACTACATCTACGACCGGGAGATGGAGGACGATCGCGATGTTGTTAGGTAAGAACTTTGGCATAGTATTATTTTCCTAACCTTGAAGATCTAGCATTTACTGTCGAACATGTTCAACAACGGATGACAAGGTTTTTTTAGCGGTGTTAACCTCCGTGCCTCGGGGAGCACGCAAAGCCGTCGTCGGTCTCAATTATTATTACTTACTTGTGGTAAAAGTCGTTGAATTGGAGCAGCTGGTTCTGCCATGTGGTAATGCTAGACCAGATTCTGTCATTGCTGACAGATTACTTCAATATTTTTTGTTTCTCCAGATATACGATGGTGCCGCCTCCGACTGGGCAGTTCGCCCTGGGCTGTGTGGCCACCATCTTCGACATCTACGCGCGCAAGAGTGAGCCAATCTACATCCGAGAGGAAGCTCCGCATCCAGCTTCCGTTACAGGAGAAGACTCGTCAGGTAAGCCAATGTCCTGGCATTATACAATCACTCGCTTTGCAAGCGATTTCCAACGTTGTCCATACAAGTAAGCCGTTGACTGCAATGTCAACTGGCGTCAAATAATGATGCAGTTGAAGAGGTTGATTTGGTTAATCTATTAGGGGTAGGGCAGTCATCATAACAACCCATTACAGGGCACGGGTCTCCTCCCATAATAAGAAGGGATTATGACGGTAGTCAACCACTGGACTCTACACACATTTGAGAACTCTCAAGTAAACAGGTTTTCTATCGATGTTTTCCTTCGCCGCTGAAGCAAGTTATATTTTAATTCCTTGAACCGCACATAACTTGCCAGTCATATTACATCCATTATACAATAGAGGATTGCGCTGATTCCAGCTTAGTTGGTGGCTCAGTGCAGGTGTAGGCTTCACACGTCTTCGAGAATATTATGAAGCTCTCAAGCATGCAGGATTCTTCGCGAAGCTTTCTTCAAAACAAGTGATATTAAATAGCTTTAAATGTACATTACGAAAAGTTACAGTTGCGTGCCGCGGATCAAACTCAGTCTCATTCAGTGTAACATCACGTTGGGGTTTCAAGGGAAGCTGAAGCCTTAACTACTATTCCACTATCACCGCTTTACCGCAAACTGCTAAAACCTATCGTCTTTTTGTTCCTCGGACTGGGCCGTTTGCTGCACGTAAGCGTTTCACTTGTTGTACGTCAAACTTCCCCGTTGTTGTTGCTTACAACTCAAACCAGCCTAACTCGTCCTAGAAGCCAAGTAGACTTCCCAGATTGCCAAGGACTTCCGTTAAAGTGGCTGGGGATCCAAGGTAGACCTCGCGTTGTTCTGCCACGCCCGTGCACTCTAGCATCACGTGCATTGTTTCCTCCAACTCCATGCATGTGCACAGAGGGCATTCGGTGACACCGATGATGTAAATGTCTGTTTATGGGGCTGTGCTTAATATAAGGCCCTCCACCTTCCCGTGTGCTCTAACCTTTGTGTATTTAATAGATACTTTAACAACACTTCTGTTCCAGGTACAACCGCAAACTACAGCGTCCTCCTCACAAGCCTCGCTTGCGTCACTCTCGCCTCGTTATGATTACAACGTCGCAGCATCCCGTAAGATCTTAAGGAAACTGAATGTTGTGATAGACATTAAGGACCTTTTTGTCTGAGCCACATTTATTTGTTCGTGTACAAAACATTTATGTTATCAAATGGTATCTATTCTTTATCATCACACGTTGTATATTATTTAATGCAATATCTTTTTTAAACTAAGTTTAATAATTATTGACATATAGATAAGAGAAAAATGTCCTAAAAAGGGCCACCTTGTGTCCATCGAACTGTGACGTGGGTGTTAAGCCTTATGAATGTGCTTGTAATTTGACCGGCTTCTATTCTCTTCAGTCTGAAACACATCAATGCTGAAATTCCACGGGCGAGTTTTGATAAACATCTGCTACTTCTAAATAAGTGCTTATATTATGTGCGTCTCTTACCATTTACCATTTTTTTTTAGTTTCATTCTAGCATGCTCCAAATAGAAGTTTACACAAGCCACTTAGGCACTGTTAATAATGATTTAATATTTTTACTTTGGACATACTTATTTTCATCATTGTAGAGTAAACATTTATCTACTACACTCTAAAAGTCTTTCGTGGTTTGTCACCAATAATCTTCCAGATTGCCAATATAGTTAATGTCGCCTATGTTTAACTTGCGAGAAGCTTGACAATGTATTTGGCAAATATTTGTGGTTCTTACATATTGGTCTTGCTAAAGTAATAATAAATAGTTGATACGTACAATCGGCAGCCAAAGTTTATACGTAAAGATGCAATTTGATTTTTTTATTGTCATGTAAATAAATGACGATAGTGTCAATTTGATTGATATTTATATTAATATAATTATTATTTGTGTTGAGAGCTGTGCTGCCGAGCGTACTAGCTATAAGTTATATAATACTTATTTCAATGTTAAAAATACTATATGTGAATATGTAAATAAATTTATTAGTTACTAAATCTTTTATTTTATTTTCACTCTCCAGCTTACCACAAAGTTAATTAAAACTTTTTATCTATTATACCTTGTTAGTCTGTTAGTTAGTTACCTATATTGAGTAGTCTATACTATAAAAATATATGATATTAAAAACGTAAAAGTAAGCCTATGTTTGTTTGTTTGTTTGTTTGGCAACTAGTGTACTTATCTTGATGACACGCCTTTGAAAACATAATGGAGAACTCATGGAGTTTTTCTAACAATTTTTTCCTTCACCGGTAAAAAAATGCTATTTAATTACTATAAAACTCATACAAATCCGAAAAGTTAAAAGTTATTTCTGAGAATCGAAATCGGTCTCCTGGAAATAGTTTGTTGTGGGCTCTTCTTAGACCAGGGAGCGTTTGGAACTCGTAGCTCTAGGTTTAAATTGGCGAACGAAGTTCATCATCCCCTTACAATGATGTAAACATATATGCATGAACGCTTCACGCCCGTGATACTCCTACATGAATAAAGAAATTTTGAATTTGAATTTGAATTTAGAGGCTGAGGAACTTTTTGAACTTTTTGATTTGAATTTAGGACTACTGGTATATTACTGGTATCAAACCTACGATAAAATAATTTAAGCGTACAAGAAATAACGTGAAATCCGGGAACGTCATTTTAACTTTGATTATGAACGGCACATCAAAGACACGGATATCTCGGAAGACTAAAATATACGGACTCAACTCATAAAAATGTAAAGTAGAATCTACTCTTTCCCGCTGAGCTGTCTTCGCTAACCTGAGGATGCCCCGAGGATATAAACCGAATGTTTATGTAAAAGATATGGTGTATTAAGCACTGAATAAAGTGGCTCAATGTTAGTAGGTACGATATAAATGGAAACTCAGGTAGAGGACTATATCCTATTTATTTACTAAGCATTTTTTTACCCCCTATGCATATATGACGCGGTGATATAAGTTTGACTTGTTGTGTGTGAGTGTTTGTCTGTGGCATCTTATTTCCCGAACGGAAGAACCGATATTGATTTTGTGTTTTTCAGTTTGAAAGGTGCATTCGTCGGGAATGTTCTTAGTTATTTTTGATAAAAAATTGCCACACGATGGCGGATTACATGTTTTTACAACTCTCTCAGTGTAGGTATCAAATAATATGGATGGACTAGTAGAATACTATGCATTATGACAAATTTGAAATTCAAGATGGCCGCCACCACAAAATGACAAATTACATATTTTTTCATAACTCAAACGAAAGTGCTTGACTAGTAGAATAATGTAAACTATATTGAGTCAGGGCTTTTTTCATATTTAATGCAAAGGAATAATATTATACTTACATATCACCTAGTACTTATCTCCCTCTGCTGCAAACACACTTATCTTACAGAAGAGAGAGGTGGTTTACTCCAGGATGGCGGGCTTAAACGTTTACCACCACATGTTGCGTGACAATAAACGGGACCGATGACTAAACCATGAAAGTGGACTTGTTACTCCGCTATTAAGAATTTACAGTGGAAATAAGACCAGTGAAAAATAAGAGCAGAAAATGGTTTTATCACATTACAATTTTGTTCACCTCATTGACTCAGCGGTGAACGCAGTGGTTTAAAATGGGAGGTCCCGGGTTTCCCGTGTCCCAGTCTCGGTAGGGCAATTTAGGAATGTATAAAAATTATAAATTCCAATGTACCAGGCCTTGGTGACTAATTGATGACCCTACCGACAAAGACGTGCCGCCAAGCGAGTTGGCTTTCTGGTACGATATCGCGTTGAAACCGATTAGGGTATTTGTTTTGTATAACATCCCCCCTAACAGGTTAGAATTTTAGACTGTATCATCAACACAAGGTGAAATAAATAAATAAAATTAAACTTATAAATCGTAGATTTTAAAACATTCTCCCTTTTCACAGTTGGTTTAAAAGTGCTGAATACGAGTGTAAAATTATGGAACCGACTCGACTCATAAAAATGTAAAGTAGAATCTAGATTTTCCCGCTGAGCTGTCTTCGCTAACCTGGTGATACGAACCGAATGTTTATGTAAAAGATATGGTATATTACACACTGGATAAAGCGGGGAAGGATTTTAATCATGTCCTTTATGAGCTTGTTGATGTTTTACCATTAGTTTCTATGAGTCATCGTACCGTAACACTGAATAGCTTATCGGCAGGTCTTTGCCTATAGTAGGGTATACCCTAGACACGGCTTTAGAGTCTCAGAACTGACCGGTACAGATAAAATTTAGAAATAATAAATTCCCATATTGCCCCACAAGACCACAGCGTTCGCCACTACGCCAGTTTTTTTGTTTTTTTTTGTTTTAAATATACTACGACAATACACACATCGCGATTAAGCCTCAAAGAAAGCATAGCTTATGTTATGGGTACTAAGATGACTGATGAATATTTTTTGAATAATATACAAAAATACATATAATATTTACAGATAAACAGTCAGGCATCAAAAACATTTTTGTTCATCACACAAGATTTTTCAGTTGTGGAACCCACAGCCTTGGACTCAGAAAGAAGGGTCTCTGCCCACTGCGCTATTCGGCCGCCGAAGGTCGTGGTAACAACAAGACTGTTGAAACACAATTACGAGTACATCGTACAGGTTCTCTGCTTTTAAATTGAACGTAATATTCATTGTATCTATCCAAAATTTGACAGGTCTCCAAAAATTGGAAACCCACAGAAACTTATAAAGCCGCTCGAAATAATGGAGTCACGAACTCGAGCGGCTCAATCTCCTGATAGCCGGTATCGCTGTTTTGTTTGTCTGTTTGTCTGGCAGGGCGCCAGCGTGAACCGATCCCGCACTAATGGGCCCCACTCCAGATATTGAGTTTGTTCAGGGTATTTCGTTGAATTGCTTTAAACGGTTTGGTGACATAACTCAACTATTGAGTAACTACGTACAGTTCTTTATTTATTAAGGCTTTTATTTTTAACAAGGATTAACATAAGCTTTTAGTCCTTTGGTACTTCATAAATTATAGGGTTACTTTAACAAGTTTTTTCATAAATTTAAGTGCTGTTAAATGAGTTACAGCACAAACATACATAAGGCGGTGATGGCCCAGTGGATTGGACTTCGGCTTCACTTTCGTGGGGCCGTGTTCGAATGCCAGCAAGTACCGCTAACTTTTCTAAGCCATGTGCTTTTTAAATTTATTTGAAAATAAGTTTTTAAACGTCAAGTCTCTCTGTTTGTCGTTACCGTACCACAGGTTCGGAAAGCAGATTTTACCGAGAAGAAGCTAGCAAGAAACTCAGCAGTTGCTATTTATTTATCTTTCAAGAGATGAAAGCGGAGCCGGATGCTTCCAAACAACCTAGTCATTAAGAAATTAATCAATTGTATAGGAACCTCGCTATAAATAATGTGTTATAACATATTCTTTAAACTTATTCGTTGGTGGGTCTGAAATTACCTTAGGAATCATATTATAAAAGCGTTTACCCAATCTACTATGACTTCTGTACCTTTCGCAGACGATATGCAGATGACACTAATTTATGTCCATTTCTTGTAAGTCGACTTGTATCTTTTGTTTCATCGGTGAAGGAAACCGAGTTCTCCATAATGTTCTCAAAGGCGTGTGGAATCCACCAATCCGCATTGAGCCAGCATGGTGGACTACGGTCTAAACCTAAAATGTGGGAGGAGATCCGTGCCCTGTAGTAGGACAGTAATGGGTTGATATGATGATGATGATGAGAACTTAAACTAATCTAGTTCTTCACAACAAAAAAATATTTTCTTCTATATATTTATAACTAAAGACTACCCGTTTTATACAATGCAGTAAAATTTACGAGATAGATTAAAAATAAAAATTTACCTCGAACGAAATTCTTTATGAATCTTTTCTTAATGCGAAAGTATGAATGGAGGTTTGTTAGTCAATTTGCCAGAACGGCTGAACGATTTTGGATAAAATTATGCACAGAGATAGCTTGTTCTCGAAAAGCACATAAGCTACTGGGAGCTACTGGGACCTGTTATAGCTCCCGTGGGATATATGGTTTTGTTTTTCCAAGAGCAAGTCATCTATGTGTCATCAGATATCCCAGAATAAACGAGTAAATTATAATAAGAATGATTTAGCCCGTAGCCCACAACGCTGGCCACGTAGATATCGAACGCCATTGAGAACGTTATAGAGAACTCTCAGGCATGCAGGTTTCCTCACGATGTATTTCCTCACTGTTAAGGCAACTGATTTTAATGGCTTGAATTGAAAAAGACACATAACTCGGAAAAGTTAGTGGTACGGGGTTCGAACTCGATCTCCCCGCATCAAACCGAAATCCTTACCACTAGGCTATCACCGCTTCGTTACTATGAATTACAAATGTAAAAGTCATTACATGACCTTATTTTTGTTATTTTCCCCACATAATATACTTGAAAATTATTTTTGAGACGAAAATAATAATAAAACAAAGAGACAGTCAAACCCTCGAGTGTTTCTTTAAGAAATTCTGATTTTCCATTACGAACCCAAATTTATGCAAAAATAAATTATTTACAGTATCGTTTTAAACAGCCATTGCGAGCTGGAATACAAATCTGTGCCAAATACAGAACAAAATGAAGTCGTTCCGAACGATTTGTCGTCGAAAATGTAAAATACACCTCCAACTAAAAAACTTTGCACTGCCTTAATACAATCCAGGATAACTTCAGATCCGATTCTCTTATTCAATTTTAAAAAATAAAGTTTCAGCAATAGCAACCTTAACAAGTAATAAAAAGGTACAAAATCGTTTGACCGCGCTACAATTTAGCTCGTCTTCGAGAATCAATCTTTGCCAATTTTATGTGCGTTTGATATAGTTCTTATTTCAATAGCGTAAGGATTATTTTCGGTTGAGTTTATTATAAGCAGGGTCGTTATTTCTCAAGGAGGAGAAGGGTCCTACAATAAAGCAACGAATTGGAGCGAAGCCAGGAGTAAGTGTACTAGTCAGCGACCCAAGCTTGTTATAAGGATAAGGTGAATTTATACCTACTGGCCTGTGGTCATTATCTATGGGCCTGATAAAACTTAGAGCAACTCAGCAACCGATGCAGAGAGCTAAGCTAAAAAAAACGTATGTTTTAAGAGTTTATGATGTATGGCAAATACTAGCCGTCAAGCAATTAACCTTTCCGGTACGATATATATATATATATATATATATGTATATATATATGTGCGTAAACACCGATAAGTGTTTTGGTTCTAAAAAAGTAAGCCGGCTCTGTTTGTTGTGGTCTCTTCCTAGACCAGGGCGCGTTTGGAACTCTCCTAGCTTTAGGATTTAGTTAAAGAACGTAATAATCACTATCACCTCACATAATATAAACATATTATATAAAATATCGCTTCATAAGGGCATTAGAGATACCTACATGAATTTAAAATTTGAATGTAAGGTAGGCCCGCTACTATCTTAAACAGCAACATAACTTACCAACAGGTAAGATTTTAGTCAGGAGCTTACCAAAGCCAAGATTTTAGTTAAAAACTTACCAACAGGTAAAATTTTAGTCAAAAGCTTACCAATAGGTAAGATTGTAGTCAAGTGCTTACCAAGAGGTAAGATTGAAGAGCTAACTTGTAGTGGAATAAGAAAACCCCTGAATACACGATCTTGAAACACAATGGGCATGACATAGGTACCTACATACTCAAAGAAAAGTTAGATCAGATACCCATCGAATGAATTGAAATTCACTTCCTTTAACGGAAGATATTTTTCAGTATGCAAATAAATCAAAACGGTCCACTAGTTTCTTCATAAAAGGTCGTTCAATCCGAAAAGGGCCAAAGCTGTAGCGAAAAAAACCTTCGGAGCAAATCCCAATATATTCATTGAAATAGCTAATAAAATTGCCATCGGCCTACTCTATTCACATATCATTTGATCGGTCCGCAAAAGTTCCTTTATAAAGGAATCTATTATGATCATTCTATTTCTATTTATACAAATTACATTTATTTTATTGGATATACAACGTGTAAATAAAAACATAATAAAATACTTCAGAGTCTATAGAGTTACATAATGTACTGTCTCTGAGACGTATCTGTGAAACCGAAAACCTAATAGTTTGCGAGTAAACAACAATCAGATACAGCCCTAACATCACATGCAAAATTAAATTAAAGTTACTCCTAAAACTCTTTTAGGTACGCGTCGCGCAGTGTAGGTACTATGCGCGTGTCGTTCTTTTATCTTCAATAGGGTTGTAATACGTAAACCCTTAGAATATTTTGGATTCCTTTTAAATATAACTAGAAAACATACAAAACTTAATAACGACAAAAAAGGACACCGATATATTATTTAAATTATTATTTATATTATTTTATTTTATTACTTTTTAAATAGAAAAATAAATATTCTTCGTTTTGATTTAATATTTTTAACAGGGTGACTCCTTATGAAATATACTTATGCATCTTTAAACATTATTTCGTAAATCGGTTATATATTGTATAAAGTATAACTCTTATTAACTATTAGAAAACCATTTTAACTGCCGTTATCATAATTCATCAATAGCACTGTCCACTGCTGGACTAAAGGCCTCTCACCATGGGAGGTTCTGTACATAAATGTATGTGTGATGGTATTTGAATAACTATGGTAACCAAACAATAGTTATGATAACGTGACGGCAGAGCACGTTTACATTTATCACCAGCCCTCCTCTTTCCGCGGGTGTTACAACGATGAGGCGACTAAAGGAATATAATGGAGAACAGAAACAGCCAAGTTGTAGTTGTGTCATTTATAACAAATGGCAAGAACTACTGAAGGTCAATATTTTTGTTTGTGTATTTATATATGATTGACCATTTAAAAGCGAAGCAGAAGTGGGTGAGGCTTTGGCTTCCACTTACTGGTAACCAAGCCCCCCCCCCCCACGCACCTCTAAGTATTCGGAGTTGTTTGTTTTTAATTTCGAAGGAAAACATCGTAAGGATACCAGAGTGCCTGAGAGCCTCTCCATAACGTTCCCAAAAGACGTGTGAAGCATTTAGCCCGCGTGATGGACTACCACCTAAGCCCTTCATTTTCCGATAATGGGTTCACAGTGATAATAATGAGTAATTGAAAACCTTGGTTCTATTAAATAAGACGGCCGATTGGCGCAGTTTGGAGCGACTTTGCTTTCTGAGTCCGAGGCGATGGATTCGATTTCCATAACTGGAAAATGTTTGTGCGATGAACATGAAACTTATTCAGTTTCTAGGTGTACATCTGCATCTGCTTTTATGAATAATATTAGGTATATTATTCATAAAAATGTTCATCAGCCATCTTAGTACCAATAACAGAAGCTACGCTTACTTTGGGGCTACACTGCGATGTGGGTATTGTCGTAGTTTATTTATTTATTTAAAAATCGGTTTAACGGTTTTAGAATTTACACATTACATTTTATATAACAAAATGTCAGTTATAAAAATAAAGATTTCATCGGGCAGTTGTAGGGCATGAGAGTGTTAGAAATGCAAATAGGAATTTCAGCATCGACGGACAGGAGGACTGCGGTCTAATTGGTCAAAGCGATCCACCCACAATGCCCACAGAGATGCATTTGGAACCGATGGCCCGCAACTTTTAGAGCGGCAGCAAACGCAAGACAAGTCCGCAGAATTAAGTTGCTTAGCCGACTGTTGTCAAGTAAGCGGAATAGCATAATTTGAAACATGTCAATTTAGTTTATATCAGAGATTAATGTATACTATAAAGCTTTTCTGGAGGAAACTGCAAAATGAAACTCAATTTAGACATCTTATCAAATACTAGCTGTTGCCCGCGACTTCGTCTGCGTTTGATTTAGTTTTTTTGATGAGGCATTAAATTTTGATGTAGATCTAAAAAAAAATTAAGTATTCAGTATCGCTAAGCCTTAAATGAGGGATTTGTTGCGGTCCGCTGAGAATTTCTTTCCTCTATCTCCAACCAAAGTTTGGGCAAAATTAAATACATATTATAACCTCTATACTCTACAAAAATAATTATTTAAATCGATTATAATTTGTCGTGCTTATGGTGTAAAATCGTCAAACACTTATCCCCTCTCCCAAAGGAACCGAGCTTAATGTCGGGATAAGAAGCATTCTATATTACTTCTAACACTGCCAAGAATATGTGTACAAAGTTTCATGAGGATCGGTTTAGTAGTTTTTGCTTCAAAGCGTAACAAACAAACTTACATTCACATTTATAATATTAGTCGGGATTTGAATTTTCACTGGAAACGGAAATATGAATAACCTACTCAACTAATACCTCTACAATCAAGAGCTACTCGTCCTGAAGTAGCTTTTAGGGTTCCGTAACCGAAGGGTGCCAACGAGGCCCTATTACTAAGCTGTACGTCTGTCCGTCTATTAGTCGTGCAACAGTATTACTCCGTTAACCTCTTCTACAGAATGCAAGCAAAGCATTAGAATCTGTACGGTGTAATTTATACTCCACACCAAACAAGTCTTCGGCTATGTACTCTGTACGCAAGTTCAGACACCAGAGCATCCTGAGATGTTGAGTTTACAACGAATAATTGTTAAACTAAAAACTCTACGGCCGAGTGGCGCAGTGGGCAGCGACCCTGCTTTCTGAGTCCAAGGTCGTGGGTTCGATGGACAACTGGAAAGTATTGTGTGATGAACATGAATGTTTTTCAGTGTCTGGGTGTTTATCTGTATATTATAAGTATTTATGTGTATTATATTCATAAAAAAATATTCATCAGCTATCTCAGTACCCATAACACAAGCTACGCTTACTTTGGGGCTAGATGGCGATGTGTGTATTGTCGTAGTATATTTATTTATTTATTTTATCTAAACTGAAACCCTCTGAGTTTTCTTAAGAAACCAATTTAGTTGTTAATAGGTAGTGTTGAGATGTAGCAGCGTTTCACATTTCCGTTTCATATTTCACTATTTTAAATAAAATGTCATATTACTAGCAATCGAACTATTCGATAAACAAATTTTGAAACTTTTTTCAGTAATCACGATTCTTTGCTAGGTCTGCTTTACTTAGTGTATCTAAAACCGCGATTGGAAATAAGTTGGTAATTGGCTCAAAACGAAAACTCCGTTTTTGAGTTCTGCCATAAAGGAAATCCTATTATTGCGGCCTTTGTTCAGGCTGGAACGCAAAGTGGATTGAGTTGAAAATGTTTAAATAACAGGTAAAATTGCGAAGTTTAAAAGAAAAGTTCGGATCGTGAATTCTAAATTTTACCTCTAAAGTTTCCTGTTTGAGCATTCCCGCTATAAAGTGGTCTAGACTGCTTTGAGCTTGCACATTTTGTGCAATTTAAACACTAAGGCTCAAGACGAGTATTTGAGCTGTGCGTTTTGTCAGTGAAGCTGTGGTCCAGGTTAAAGACTTCTTAAACCTAGTTTGGAGCGGTGTGATGGGTTTAAACCCAATATACAGATCGGGTAACCTGTGTCCAGCAGTGGACAATGATTTCTGAGGATAGCGAAGATATTGTATTGCAAGGTATCATCGTAGACATGCCTGACAACGTGTAAATGAAAAGCGAAATAATACTTCACAGGCTTTAGGGGCACATTATTTAATGTCCCTGAGACTTATCTGTGAAACTGAAACGCTAATAGTTTTTAAGAATACCACTGCCATAGATTTACTGAAAAAAAACAGATATAGCCCTATAATTAAATGCAAAATTAAAAGCAAGTGTCTCCTGTCACTTATTTGATCTATTGTGATAGTACGCGTCATAAGTAAACACTTAAAATGTTTTGAACTATTTTGTATTGTAAAATTAATATGCTTCTTTTGATTCGATTTTCACAGGGTGATTCCTATTAAAATATCCTTATGCGCCCTTCAACAATATTTCGTAATTCAATTACACGTTGTATAAGCTTAAAATCAGTCAGCAACGCATAGGGCTTTTCAGAATTATTACAGAAGGATTGAGGATGTTATTTGTTATCTATTTATTTAGGTATTTATGTTATATATTTTATTTGTATTTATATGTAATATATTTATATATAATTTTAAATATTTTTTATTGCACCACCTACCTCTTTTCTATGTTTTTTCCTTTTAAGCCATTGGTTGCCTGGAACAAATTGCTATGTAGCGATAAGGCCACCAAATTGTACTCTCTTGATATGTATTTATATCTCTGTAACAATTTTTTTTTGGTGCACAATAAAAGTGTATTAATTCATTCATACAGAAGTATCTCGATATCCTTAGCTAAATTACAAATGGAAAGATCAAATAGCTTTCGTCCTGCAGAAGGGCTGTTCGTGCAATATATACAATGGACCCGAGAGAGTCATTAAATAAGTTAAAATAATCTCGGTGCACAGTCAGTACAAATTTGAATATTTATTTAATGGCCATAAAATAAAACAAAATTTTAAAAGAAAAATGGACTGTAACTATATTAAAATTAGAAGCAAAACTACACTCGTTGTGCAGTCTACTAGGCTGTAATAATATAGGCAAATTCATTCAAGGGCAATTGTACATTATTTTATAACAAATTACCGAATTAAATTTTTGAGGTGTATCTTAACAAAGGAATTTGGAAGGTTATATCTACACCCGTACCTCAGATACCACGTTAAGTCGTCGTCGATGCTTATTTTAAATGTTATTTTACCCTGCTTTCTGAATCCAAGGTTTGTATCCCACAACCGCAAAATGTTTGTGTTACAAACAAATATTTTCCAGCGTTTGTGTGTTCTTCTGTATATTATAAGTACTTATGTACATTACAGTGACATTACTTATATAAATATTCATCATTCATGTTTTTTTAGTACCCTTAATACAAGCTACGCTTACTTTGGGGCTAGATTGCGATGTGTGTGTTATAGTAATGTAAAAAAAATAATGTGGCATTTATCGTTAAAGCCCACCAAATCGCATAGAAGTAAATGGTGGAATGGTGAGTTTATGCTATATAACCCTTTGTAAGCTAATAATGATGATCTTTGAGAACATCACAAGGTACAACAATATCCATAAAAGAAAAAATAGAATCATACGTAAGGAGGATGAAGCAATTTGAGAAAGGCAAATAAAACAAATAAACCTCCCCAACTTACTGATACTATTATACTTACAGGAGTAGACTATAAAGTATCGAATCGTCGATTTCCGATTCACCCCCGTAACTCCTTTACTCCGTAACCCTACCTGTCGTAAATTCGGACAGTGGGGAAAAGTTTTATTAGCACCATCCCATGGAATGTATTATTTTTATTCCTATCTAGGCAGCTGCTTATTGTTATTCTCATGGATGAGCTATGCACGAGAGGGAAATGGGATTTTCAATTAAAACACGATTTAATGTCACTACTGATTGTTACTACCCGAATCGCTTTTGATTTTTATATGTCAAATGATGTTTTTTTTTATTTTACTACAAGTTAGCTCTTGACTGCAATCTCACCCGGTGGGAAGTAATAATGCAGTCTAAGATGGTAGCGGGCTAACCTGTTAGGGAGTATGAGAGTCATACCCCGAATTAGCTTCTCCACGACATCGTACCGGAACACTTAGTCGCTTAGCGGGACCTCTTTGTCGGTTGAGTGGTACCTTGCCACGGCCAAAGCCTCCCACCAGACAAAAAATCTATTAACTTATATCTACGTCCACAGAATTAAGAATTTACCCGATTCATATTGAAGCAACAAAAACCACTCCACTTTAGTAGTGTTACTCGAATAGGCGGTTAGTCACTTCATACCATTTAGCAGTTAACAGTAAGTAAGTTCTAAGCATTTCAAATGGGGGAAATGGGAAAGTTTGTGAGCTAGGAGCATTCCGCGGGTGAAGTGAGACGTGCGTGGAGTATTTGATGAATTTCTTAATGACTTAAGGTAGATTGGAAGCAGCCAGTTTCGCTCTCATCTCCCGCAAGATAGTTGATGATGGTAAAGAGCAACTACTGAGTTTCTTGCCGGCTCTTCTCGGTATATCTGCTTTCCAAACCAGTGGTAGAGTCACTACAAACATACATACTTGACGTTTCAAAAGTGCTTATAAAGTAGGCGTACTTGAAATAAACGAATTTGAATTATTTTCACTGTTCTTGGACACAATGCACTGCTTGTAAACATGGCTGAATGAGGGTTCTGTATGTTCATGTCTACTTCATGTTACAACGGTGTCTAATAGAAAAATTAAACATTAATTCCTTTCAGCAGCAGGGTAGCAGGGTAAATAAATAACACACCTTTGCTTTTTACACGCCTTTTTCAGTTTCATTAGGTATTGCCCGCGTTCTCCGTCCGCGTTTATTACGTCTTTTTGGAAATCCCGCGGGAACACTCTGTTTTTCTGGGATAAAAGTAGTAGCTTTGGTTACTCCGTTCTTTCAACTTACTATAAATCAAAAATCTAGTTCGTTGTTTGCTTACTTAACGCGTGAAGGAAGGACAAACAAAGATACATATTAGGATATTAGTAAGGATTATAGCGCGTTGGGCTCGACTTCACTTCTTATGGGGCAGAGTTCGAATCCCAGCACGCACCTCTAACTTTTCTAAGTTATGTGCGTTTTAAATGATTAAAACATCATCTGCTTCAACAGTGAGCGAAAACATCGTGAGGAACCCTGCATGTCTGAGAGTTCTACATAATGTTCTCAATGGTGTGTAGAGTACACCAATCTACTGGGCCAGCGTTGTCGTCTACGGCTTTAACCCCTTCTCATTGTGGGATACCCGTGCCTTGTAGTGGGCCAGTAATGAGTCGATATGATGAAGGATGATGCAGATCTGACTGTGTGTGTGTATTCGTCTGTTTATCTCACGACTATTTCCTATATTAGTTCGAATTGGTTTAGGCTATGATACAAGCTATATAATATGTGCCGAATTTCATAAAATTCGGTGCAGAAGTTTAGCTGAAAAAAAAAGGTAAAAAGTACCTACAATAAACGATTCTGTTAATCAAGTATTTAACTACGAACAAATGAAACTGGTCCGCCAGAGCTACCTTGTTTATTCAAGAAATATTTTATTTTACATTTGTGTTTTTTTGTAAAATAAGGATGGCCGTACTAACTTCATTGTATAATCTGAAGATTCTGAATTCATTTGATTTTTGTAACTTCGGTGTACTTCTAGTCATCATCATCATCATATGTCCACAGCTGGACATAGGTCTTTTCAGTGGCGTGCACAGAGTTCTTTTACCATGGTAATAAAGAAGGTAGATCCCATTAAATGGAAAAAACCTTTTCATTTATGAGTTATACAACAATTTTAGGGTAGGCAGAGCTTTTGTGCATATATGTAGTGCACGTCACTGGATTTTTTGTAGGGGGTCCCAAACTCCAAGATTCTGGGCCGCTCGATTCTCGCAACTCGTTTGATGTCATCTGTCCACCTGGTTGGGGTCGACCAACGCTGCGTTTACTTTAACACCTTGGAACCCCAACGTCCATCGTTTCTCCGAGCTATGTGCCCCGCAAATCACTGCCACACCAGCTTCATGACTCGTTAAGCTATGTCAGTAACACTAGTTCTTCTACGGATCTCCTTAGCTCGTTCCATCGCTCGCCAAGTGGCTCTGAGCCTTCTTATGAGGCCAATAGACCGACCTATAATATTACCTACCATAATAATAATATAACGTCCCCTTTTTGGTAGTTGGTCGAAAACAAGAGTCCCCCAGCAATATCCCACGAGCTATAAAACAAAAGTCGGGGAGCAATCTGATAAAAAGTCGCACCCGCGCAAACAAACGCATAAACATCGGGAGCGGAGTTTTATCGCGTCAAAACAATTTGGCCGCGCCATCGGAATATATCACGAATATTAAACATTATATGGAATCACGAAAAACAGCACTCAGGTGTGGTCTTACATATTTTATTCTTACTCGAATATACCATATTACGTAGAAGCAGAACATCTTTTGACAGAGCTTGTATGGAGAGTACTATGGCCATGCTTATTTGTGGCCACTGTGATTACAGACACACTAGATTTAACAGGACGGCCACCTTGTAGGACGTGTCTTTGCGAAGTGAAGTGTTGTTCTGCTTACACGCGATGATTCATAAACGTACTTTTAAATACTAAACAAATATGAAACAACGTTCATGATGCTCGCAATGAAGTCGTAAAAAATATTTTTGTATTCTGCTGTATAAAGAATATCTTAAGTCGTATTTTGTAAAAGCTAGCAGGTTATTAAGCTTATTTGTTAGTATTTCGGCTTTAGTTTCGGTGGACCGAGTTCGAACCCCAGCATGCACCTGTCACTTTTCTAAGTTATGTGCGTTTAAAGTAATTAAAATATCACTAGCTGCTACGGTGAAGAAAACAGCCTGAAGAAACCTGCATGCCTAAGAGTTTTCCGTAGTGTACTCAAAGGCGTGTGAAGTCGCGACTCCGGCCGAAAGGAGATTCGTGGCCTGTATTGGGCCTGTATTGGGTTGACATGATGATGAAGAATACCTCGTGATGCGTATTCAAACCACAAGACTAATAAGATGGCAAATGAGAAGGTTGTCTGCCGTAGTCAAACACGCTGGCCAAATGCGGATTGCTAGACTTTACATGCCATTGAGACCTTTTGGGCATGCAGTTTTCCTCGCTATGTTTTCCTTCGCCATTAAATTAAATAACGAATAATACTTTTAATAAAAACGCACAAAACTTCGGAAAATAACTCAGTCCTCCCGAAAGGTAAGCCGAAGTGAGAACCACCAGGCTGTCACCGCTTTATCAAACAATCACTCTTATCCTTTTAATGGCCTGCTGGGCACAAGCCTCCACTCTCATAGGAGAGAATGATTTAGAGCATAGGCCCACCACGCTATTCCAGCGAGGGTAGGCGCTTTTGCAACTAATATCTCAAGTTAATTAATGTGCTATCCGAGGTACAAGGATTGACACCACCAACATCCTAACTAATAAGGGTTAACAATTAAAGTTATCAAGCAAAAAGGTATTATAATTTATTTATTGGTTCAGTCAAAATATACCCATGGGAAACTTTACAGTTGCCCTGGGCAACAGGGTTCGTTTTCGCAGGGCTTAAAGAGAATTCGGCGAATTAATAATAATTCTCTTATAAATATGACTAGCTTGCTGTCCGCTACTCCGTCCGCTTTTGTTTTTATTTTTAAAGTATCCCTTCGGAATAGTTTATTTGAGAGAAGTGTGGCAGTAGCAGCACCATAAAATAGTCGATTGCGATGTTAACCGGAGTCAGTAAATTGATAGGACCCACATGGGAGGTTTGAAGGAGAATTTAGTGTACTTCAGTTTAAGCTCTTAGTACTATCAACAAATAGTAACCGTTAAATTGACTCAAAGTAAGATACTAAAATACATATTCTGTAAAATCTTATGAATTGCGTGTATATTTTAAGATTTGTTTAAGTTGCATATTCTTGTACAGAAACGTTTACAAACTAACAGTAATAATGTATAACCCAAATAATGACGATAACTGTTTGGGCCATTCATTTAAATTTCTCATCTGTGGTATGGACAATAAATGTATGTAACATTTTTGTTGATTCATTCTTTTTTGAAACGGTTCTTAAATGTTCGTTAAAAGAAAACTAAGTCATGGAATACAATCAACTTTTATAATATTCGTACTACTCGAAGTTTTATTTAAACAAGTCCCACATCAAAAATCACTGGCGCCAGCGCAATGGGAGGAGAATACTACAATAACTAAAAATATACATTAATTAATAATGTATATCACATATTCATCATCATCATCATCACATCAACCCATTACCGGCCCACTTCAGGGCACGGGTCTCCTCCCACGTGAGAAGGGGTTAAAGCCCACCACGCTGGCCCAGTTTTCTAGCCCCGATTGTTGGACTCCACACGCCTTTGAAAACATTATGTCGAACTCTCAGGCATACGATGTTTCCTCACGATGTTTTCCTTTACCGTTGAAGCAAGTGATATTTAAATTACTTAAAACGCATATAACTAACAAACTCGGCCCCAAGAAAGTGACGTCAAGCTCCTGCCCAATCCGCTATCACCGCTTATACAATAAACAGATTATCCACTCTGTTATAAAATTTCTATTTCCTTTTGGAGCTGAAGCGATAATATTGTGGGAGTGTCCATATTAGAGCAACAGTAATTATTGTCAAGTTGTTTTGGTGTTTTTGGGCATTAGCTTATTCTGTCGCGGCTTAATAATGGGCTATTAGTTACAGCGGCTGAGTTATTGCATTCTGTGCGCACAACTTTGTCGCGTTTGTATTATTTATTCTCAATAAATCAGGACTATTAACCAGTTGAATATGTTCTACAATCTACTTAAGACGTACGTTTCAACCTAACTGGCGTAGTTGGGAAAATTTATTTTTTATTTACCTTTACAAGTTGACTGCAATCTAACGTGTTAGTGATGATGCAGGTTAAGATGGTAACGGGCTAACCTATTTATGTCAGGCAGTTGTATAACCTATGCCTTAATCGATTTCTTCCCGACATCGTACCGGAATGCTCAGTCGATTAGCAGCAACAGGTACAGGTAGCTACGTCCAAAGCCTCTCACTAGACCAAACCAAAGATGATTCTGAAATTATAAGTTACGTAATAGCCTACCCATGCGGTACAAGAACATGGTGTTTGGAACTCCCTACAAAAGACCTACGTCACCATTTTGACATGATGGTAATGATGATGCTAAGCCAGGGATCAAACCGGGGACCTCCTACTTCAAACTACAACGCTCACTGTTGTGCCACAGAGTTCGTAAAAAACTGTTTTTTAATAGGTGTAATAGTCGGACCAAAAGCGGAGAACTGTAAACTGTAGAACAGTTATTTGAAGTGTTCTACACTTCAGTTTTACGGAATTATCAGTTTAAATATAGTTTATCTAACTTGCAGTAAATAATTGTTCTTTTAAATAAAATTAATAAACAATAAAGTATTTAATATTGTTTTATAATTTAACTATTTATTAATTAATGGTCTACTAATAAACGATTCGCGATAAATGTATAAACTTTAAGACCGCATTTTCAAACGTTTGACACCTCATCGTACAACTAATGTCAAGTTTTATGACACAATTAGCACTAACGAGTGTGATACGATTCTAATATCACAGATAAGTTGTATGAAATGCCCAAAACTTCTAAAATTGAACAAAAATATTATAGCGATCAATGCAAAATCAAAATTCTCGTTAAAAGTTCCAGAGACCTCGATATTGAGTTTCGAAGTATCGATTGCTTTGCCATTAATGAGAAGTCGCAGTACTCCGGTTTCTGTGTTGGATATAATGAGTTGAACCACCATTTCCTTTTCATTTAGAGTCTATGCGTGTTTTTCCCCACTGATTAAGTGCTAAGCTGAATATCCGGGGTTCCCGGGGCGGTTCAAAAGGAGGTGTACAGGATTCTCTACTTCAGCTGAGACTTTGTCACCTCCCGTGCCCTACAGAGCAGTTCTTTCGTGCATAATAGACGGCCGATTTGCACTGTTAGCAGCGACTCTGCTTTATGAGTCCAAGGCCGTGGGTTCGATTCCCACTTCTGGAAAATGTTTGTGTTTTCAGGGTCTATAACACATGTTACGCCTTCTTTGGGGCTAGATGATTACGTGTTTTGTCGTAATAAATTTATTTATTGAACCCATAGACCACTCTTTTTTTTTTACTGTGTTCTAGTTAGCATCTTACTGGAACGTTGAATCGTTTGGTAGAATTTCTTTGTAGGTAGGGCAGTAACTAGCCACAGGCGAAGCCTTCACTGTTTATAATAAACGTGGACCAAGTCGCGTTCAACAGTACTAGTATTAATATATAAAGTTTGCAGTGATATATGTTTGCTAGCAACAGATGTTTGGGAGACTGACAAGTGCTTAATGATTCTCGGAATATCTCTACGTGATTAATTCAGAAATAAGGAGATGCGTTAAAATCAGTAACTGCTGTAGCTTAAAGGGTGCAAAGCAATAACCGTGAATATTATCTAACTCAGAGTGTAGATAGAGGTCGGGGTGTCAAGGTAACTTCTGTGATGGCAAAGTACAAAGAAGAGATATTTCGGTGAGTGTGCTCAAGAGCTGTTTGATAAAGCCCCCTCACCTATTTTCCATCGAACCGCTAGGCTCCGGAAGGATCTGCATCCCAACGTGGTTGATATACCATGGACGCATACGATGCAATTTGCATTATCGTTTCTGATTCGCACCGCAATGATCTGGAATGCCTTCCCAGTTTCCATTTTTCCCAGTACCTTCAATATGAGTACCTTAAGATCAAGAGTGAATAAGCGTCTTCTAGGCAAGCGCGCTTTACCTTAGGCTGCATTACTACTTACCACAGTGTGATTGCAACCAAGCACTCGTCTACATAAAAAAGAGATACATTCGAAAGATGTTTTTGATCTGGCGGTGAATACCAACATTTTCTTTGTCGAGACAGAGTACAGAGGCTTACATAGCTTCTAAAGACTGTCAGCCGCTGACTGTCACCTTTATTATCAACAGGCTATACCAGTCCACTGCTGGACTAACGGAAGGGCCCATAATCACTAGCTGGGCAGACGGGCTGTTGATCGGATTTATGCTCCATAAAATGAAGTGCAAAAAATTATGTCTATTGTATCGGAACCCCCTTAAATATTTATTTTATTCTGTTTTGTAGACCTTACCGTCAATGCCACAACTGTAATACATCTTCTGTGAAAATTCAAACTGTCTATCACGGTTCATGTAATACAACCTGGTGTCAGACGGACGGACAGCGGACTCTTATTAAAAGCGTCCCGTTTTGACCTTAAAGTACGGAATCAATTAAAAGCACCTGTAGGAAGAAGTCCCATAGCAATAAACGAGCAGCTTAAACACCAATAAGCCCTCAATAAAAGCGCTCGCGACCCTGTGTCGGAGGGACTCGGAAAACCATTAAGGGCTCAAAGGGCCGAGTCGGCTATAGAGCAGTTATCGGTAAAGGTACTGTTAACTATATCGACGATTTGTACAAGATGTTTCTTATAGATTTACGGCGTTCAAATATTGTAACGTTTATCCCATTGCCGTCAGTAAATGACGGGTTGGTAATTATCAGTTTTATTATGTCCCTTCTCTTACATATAAGCGAGAGTTTGAGAGTGCAAAACTTTAAATTTAATCCATTCAAAATTAAATTCTGAAATAAAAGCTAATGAATTCGCTGGGAAAGCCTAGGTAAGGTTTCGGCTTTTGTTTTGAGCGACCAAGGCACATCTCACTTTTCGGAGTTATTTGCGTTTTAACTCTAACAATTGAATATCACTTGTCTCAATAGTGAGGGAAAATAACGTGAGGTAACCAGCATGCCTGAGAGTTCTCCATAATGTTCTAGACTAGACTAGACTTTACACACCCTTGTTTTGAGTGTGACTTCACAAACACTACAAATCTATAAAAATATGAGTATTTTTTGTTTTAAAGTGGAAAATAATCGCTTATAAACATAACACAATAAATAAGGAATGCATGGAACACGTCCAACAACAAGTGTTCTACACATGTACCTACACCAGTAACCACCACCTTCAGACCAGTAAACAGCATAGTTGACTGCTTTACGGAAGGAATTAGTATGTATGTGGCGGTTATCACTGGACCAGCTCTATCGCAAAAAGCTCCGTGTGCCTGTTATTACCACGCCCTTCAGACCGGAACACAGCATTGCAACAATGCTGCTTAGCGGCAGGAATAAGCATGGCGTACTTCCCCGGACGAGCTCTGTCAAAAAAAGCTCACTCACTTGACTGACTGAACATCAACACTAATGTAATGAATGAATACGAAGGTATGTCTTGATATTTGTTACCCGCATTCTGTTTAACCGCTGCATGAATCTTAATGAATTTTTGCACTAAGATACCTGGAATCCTGGATCCATTTTTGTCCCTGGGTATTTTTAAAACACCGAAACCATCGTTCGCGATGCAGTGGGAAATTCTCATCGAGTTTATTTTAAATTGAACATACATTTGGTACTGAGGTAGATATACATGCTCTTGACCGAAATGGTAATGTGATCACAAAGCGATAACCAGTAGGCAAATCGTTTATGGTGATGAGAGTACCTTCCCCTTTTAACAGCTTTATCGCTCGGGGCGGACCCTTCGCGAGAGGCTTTTAATAGATTGTAGGCTCTTATTTACAAATGCCCCTCAAGAAATACTTTTATTGGCGTTTTATGGTATTTTTCCTCAACTTAAATGGTAAGTGTTTTTGGATTAAATTCTGTAAATGTTGTGTGTATTATCCCTTCTCTGAAATCTTTATTAATTCATACACTAGAGTGAGATTAACTTTATACCAAGTTTTTATTCGGTACTTACTAATTTTAGTTTCATAAACACATAGAAATGAGGTAGTAAGCTCATCCTCATGTCCACCGATCCGCACTGGGCCAGCGTGGTGGACCACGGCGTAAACCCTTCTCACTGTGGGAGAAGATCCGTGCCTGGTAGTGGGCTGGTAATGGGTTCATATGATGATGACTCATGATTTAAGTTAGATTTGATATTTTAAACACTCCAAGGTTACCGAAAAAAATAAAAAATTAGAACGCATTGTTGATTTTTTTTTTATCTTCAATCTCTTTTCGCTGATGGCTTTCGGGATTTGGCATTAAATGTCTAATGAAAAGTTGAGTGCTTACCTCAAGAAAAGAACCCACTACTAATTAAGTTGTTTACTAAGTAATAAACAGTGTTAATCAAGCGATATTAAGGATGAAATATGTTTCAACACTTTATTTTAACTTACTCAATCACTGGATCTAAGTTTGGAATAAACTTACCTACTTTTCGTAGTACCAACTGAAATGTTGGTAGAGTAGAACATAACTTATTGCAAAACGTTATTAAGTTTATACGCTGCAGCTAAAATTAGTTTTGAGTTCAATATTCACATCGTTACACTTGAGAGTTTATCAATTAACTATTTTGTGAACTCCAAAAGATTTCCTATGAAAGATTTAAAGAAAAAAACCTGTTTAGGATTAGTTTCTTGTGGATATATGTATAATATCATCATCATCATCAAATCAATTCATTACCCGCCAAAAACTAAGAAAAATACTGTCTTAGTTCTTCACCAAGCAAGATAATTTAGGGGTCAAATACTAACATATTACAACGTCGCAAGCAATAAAAAGTGTTGCAAAAAAACCTGTCCAATCGAAGGGTGATATCCCCTTTTATGTAATCGGTAAAAAACAAGTCAAACTCTCCACTTAAAGTCCCCCACGTCCGCGAAACTGCAGAAATGTTCCAACAAACAATAAAATTACCACTGCACCGCGAGAAGGATGCCAAAGGCCGGCGATAAAGTCCTGCATTCTCAAAACACACCCCACTTCGTTTGATAGTTTGGCGCGAGTGAAAAGATGTACAGACAACCGCGCAGAAACTTTTTGCACCTTATCAAAAGGCATTAAAGACCGAAATGGCGTGAAGCTATAAAGAGTTGGGTGGCTCGCTGTACCCTACAAGTGCAACTCTGTCGCACTTCGATGAATAATGCGACTAACGCTCGTTTCCAATACACTGCTTATGAAACGCTTTGAGAATTAAGTCTGGCTAACGAGGAAACTAGTTTTTTCTCGTTCGACAGCGAAAAATATATGAGAATGGACTGGATATGTTAGCAATATCCATGGAACTTTTCATCATCATCATCATGTAACATGTGGACGCCCACTGCTGGACTTACGTCTTTTGTACGGAGTTCCAAATACCATCAGGGTCGAGCAGCTACCTGCGACTGGCTTGATGTCATCAGTCCACCTCATCGGGGGTCTACAAACACCATCCGTCCACCCACCACCACCACCATCCAAGATGGAGCCCAACGTCCATCGGTTCTCCGAGTTATGGGCCCGCCCATTGCCACTTTAGCTTAGCGTTTCTTTGAGCTATGTCGGTAACTCTAGTACTTATACGGATCTCCTCATCCCTAAATTGATCACGTAGCAATATTTTTGTTTTGATAAGAGAGTCATATAGCCAGCAAAACAGTTCATAATACTGTTAATGTTACCGCGGCACCATGTTTTTTATATCAATTCTAAACCCTTACTAGTTTTAAGATTTTTTTAAAATATATTTTATGCTTGTTCCCGGCCTCTTGTTTCACATAAAGGGGGGATATTATTATGGCTTTTATAAGATCTGCACTGTTTCAAATGGTAGGCTTATTAGGAAAACCACTTCGAATCTTGGGTACCTAACTATTTTTATCAAGTGTAAAATCTCTGCTCACTTTTTAAGCAGATGAAGATACGCGAAAATCTAAAATGATGTTTTATCTTTTATCGCTGAAGTAGAGATCATAATCGCACAATTTCAACAGCAGAACTACCAAATGTAATTACAACCTACATCGTCTGTAATATAAGATCTCACCATTCTCACCAATACGTCAGTATTGCTAGCTCTGAAAAAATAGTAGACATGATGTTAATCATTCGATTGAAAAGCTATATTGAAATGTTATTTTTTACAACAATAAGTAGAGGTCATAGGCATTGTAATGCAAATAAAATATCAATTGTTCTAATTAGTTGGTAGAACAATGACAGTAACATCAAGAAGCGTAGAGCAGAGAGCTTGTGGCAAAAAAATCTATTCATTTTAAACGGGAAGATGATGACTGTGATATTCACTACGGACGTAAATACTTAACGTTTCAAAAGTACATACACAGTAGGCCTACTTGAAATAAAGGAATTTTTAATTTGAATTTAAATTGGCTTCATGCTGACTTACTGTAACCGTGAAGCTGGGATTCGCCACCTGGCAAAATAAGAATTAGATACATTTATGATTTAACTTAGATTAGTAAACCAGGCTAAGTCTTTATTTTAGAAACTAAAATGTAATGAAATCATTGAAAAACTATTCACGCTGTATCATAAAGATCAACCCTGCTGTCTTTTAATTATGACTACTCCACATTTTATGTTTAGTGGTTTACGAATTGAGTGAATTTAATTTTTTAGCTCTTATTAAAAGAACAATATAGGGTCAAATATTCAAAACTATAGCTACTATTGAAGGAAATTAAAAACACACCAGGTTGGACAACGTTATTTCTCTAATTCTCGAAGAGAGAATGTTTTGACGAAAACACGCAATACCTTAGCTTTTTGCACGACCTAGCCTTTTAGCGATGATACGCTTCTGCTTAGGACTCCGGTTTTACTTTCGAAAGGGCAGATTTAAAACCCCTGAACCTCGAACTTTCTGAATTTATATAAAAAAGAAAGCGTTTGAAGTAATAAATTATCACTTGCTTTAACAGTGAAGGGAAACATCGAGACCTGCATTTCTGAGAGTTCTCTTTATTAATAATGTTCTCGAGGCGTGTATAAATAAATAAATATACTACACACATCGCCACCTAGCCCCAAAGTAAGCATAGCTTGTGTAATGGGTACTAAGATGACTGTTGAATATTTTTATGAATAATATACATAAATACTTAGAAAGAATATACATGCAATACAACACAATATACATACAGAAAAACATTCATGCTCATCACACAAACATTTTCCAGGAATCGAACCCACGGCCTTTGACTCAGAAAGCAGGGTCGCTGCAAACTGCGCCAATCGGTCGGTGTAAAGTACAAAAACCAAAGTTCAAATCCAAAAATGTTTTATTCACGAAGACCACGACACAGGCTCTTATGAAGCGTTCATACATTTAAAATGTTAACACTAATGTTAGGTGATGGTGATAACTGCATTCGTTAACTTAAAACTAAAGCTAGGAGGGTAAGAAGAGTCCACAACAAACTTAGCCAGGTTAAGTCCACCAAACCACACTTGGCCAGCTTGGTGGATTACTAGAGAGACCTTCTATAGTGGTCCGTCATGGAATGATGAAAATTATGAAATAAAAAAAATCATTCACTCGCACACCGAAATTTCCACGAGCTCCTAGCTACAATGGAAACCCACAGAACAAATTCCGATTCAAGTGAGGCGCTGGCGGGATTGTCGGGACGCGTGTGCTCGAGATGTACCGCCAGGATTCATTTACATTTGCGATCATAATATATTATTAAAAGGGGCGACAAAATACTAGAGGCCTGGCCCCGAGTCTGTTATTACAATTGTGTCAGTCGTCGATCAAATTCAAATTATTTATTTTACAGAAAAATACTGGTGTGTCGGAGTTTTAGGAGTTTGTACAGATTATTTTTACCTTAACACTAGGCATGAAAAACTGTTTCCATAACAACTACAAAATCACATTTAGAAACCAAAGTATACATTCGTAATCAAAATAACAGTTAAATTAAGTCAATTGACTGGTATTTTAGATGTTAATATTTTTATGTCACATTTGTTTCGTATTTCTTGGTAAAAAATAATTATTATTATAAATTATATTAATATACTAAACATCCATTTAAAAATAGTAGAATTTCTGAATAATAAATCTTATATTTTTGCTGTAGCTTCAATGTAGGTACTAAGTGTTCTATCTGCTACAGAAAAAGTATTAATGAAAGATAAAAATAAGAAAACCTTTTAAGTATTATTAAACACCATTTTCGACCCATAACCGGCCCACTACAGACTACGTCTCATAAGAAATCTTTAGGACGTAGTCCACCACGCTGGACTAGTGTGGAACGGTAGAATTCACACGCCTTTGAGAACGTTATGAAAACTATTAGGTATGCAGATTTCTTCACGATGTTTTCCTGTGCAAGTGATAATCATATTTATATATATTTTATTTTAGATGTATATTTTATTTATATATTTGTATAAATTTAAATATTATTTATTGCACCACATACCTCTTTTCTATGTTTTTTCCTTTTACGCCATTGGTTGCCTGGAAGAAATCGCTATGTAGCGATAAGGCCACCAAATTGTACTCTCTTGATATGTATTTATATTTCTGTAACTACTTTTTTTCTTTGGTGTACAATAAAATTGTATTTATTCATAATTCCGAAAAGTTAGAGGTGCATGCCGGGAATCGAACCCGCTCACACGAAAGCAAAGCCGACTGCTTACCCACTTGGCTTTTTAACCTTCAATATTAACCATAAATAAAATTACGAAAATTAAGCTTAATTTTCTATACTCCGCGAACAGCAGGAGAATCTGTATGGTGTAATTTATAATTACTTCAATCCGTATACTCCACACCGAACAGATCCTCGGCAATGTACCCTATACGCACGTTTCGCTCCGAAAGCGGAGATGTTGACTTTACAATGAGTAATTGTTAACCGTTACCGTTGGTTGGTACACTTGGTATCTAAACCTGTATCATCATCGTTTTCAATCCATTGCCAGCCCACTACTGGGCACGGGTCACCACTCAAATTCAAAGGAGATCCTCCTTTGAATTTGCTCTGTTTTTTTAGTTAAATATCAATCGCTTTAACGGCGTAGGAAACTTATAGGCCTAAGAGTACTCCATAATGTTCTCAACGGCATATGAAGTCCAGAAACTTAATACGTACATGGCCAGCGCGGAGGACTAAGGCCTAATCCTTGTTTGCCAGGGTATCCCGTGCTCTGTAGTGGACCGGCTCTGTATGGCTTTATAATGGTGACGTGCAATAAAAGTTATGTCCATATATGCATTTTACTGTGCCATTGTTAACAGCCTTGTATAGTTTTATCATTAGCCTATTAAAGTCCCACTGTTGGGCACAGGCCACTCTTAAGATGACTTTAGAACATAGATCCATCGCACTGCGTCAATGCAGGTTGGAGGGTTTTAAAGATTGTTATCACATCAATTAAGTGATAATAACTATGGCCGATCGCTTAACGTGCGTAATTGTGGGGCCTTACACTTTTTTTTGTTCACTACAAGTTAGCCCTTGACTGCAATCTCACCCGCTAGTAAGTGATGATGCAGTCTAAGGTGGTAACGGACTCACCTATAGCAGTTATATTTAACCCATACACCTAATAGGTTTCACTGGTAATTTCCTTTTAAAAAAAATACCCCATATTTAACAATTCTTGGTCCAGCCTGCGAATCCAGAACCTCGGGCTCCGTAGCTAAAAATCCTAACCACTAGACCAATAAGGTAGTTTATATTATATAGTAAAATATACAAAGGGTTGAAGTTCGAAGCTGGAATTAATCTATTTTCCGAAAAGAAAATTGCAAACATTTCCACAGTCCCAACATTTCAGTGCTGGCGTTAAATAAATGAGTCTTTCGCAACAACTACATAATACGCTCGCGTCGGAATAAACAGAACGTGGAAATAAACAGAATACTAGCAGTTGTAAGGAATCGCTTCTCGGCGTCAACTGCATCTGCCACTAATGCCCGGCGAAACAAATGAGTGCAAAAAATTGCAATAATCACAGTTACTTTATAAATGTGAATGCATATTTATTAAACTTGCTGGCTTCGGGTGTGCCGCGTGGGTTTGTAACAAAATAGCCTAGAAATGGATCCATGGATCCATTACTGGCCCACTACAGGGTACAGATCTCCTCCCACAGTGAGAAGGGGTTTAGGCCGCTGGCCCAGTGCAGACTAGTGGCCTCCGCACGCCTTTGAGAACATTATTAAGAACTCTCACACATGCAGGTTACCTCACGATGTTTTCCTTCACCGTTGAATCAAGTGATATTTAATTGCTTAAAACGCACATCCTCATTTATAAATGAAAAAAATAACTAAATTACAACATATGCCATAATATATAGTGTAATATATAAAATATATATAAATAAATTACAACATATACCATAATTTATAGTATAATATATAAAATATATGTTTTACACGCCGAGGGAGAGGCAGAGGGAGAGGAAGAAGAAATAGAGAACACCATAATATAGATACCTAGAATGGGGATATAGATTTTTTTCCTGTTAGTTGCGGGACGGGATATTATAATTATAAACCACAAAATAATTTAAACTGATTAAATATGATTTATACTGTAACATATATATTATAGTTCATGCAAGCACTATGAGCTTTTGGAAAAAAGATGACACGAAGCTTCTATAGATTCTGATGTATATCATAATTCTACTGCTAGCTTATAGTCATCAACTGATGAATTGATATTATTCGAAACTTTTATAGCAGATACAATTACGCATTCAGACAGGTATTTATTTCGGAAATTCGATAGTTTCAGTTACTGTAATGGAGCCTCAAAACATGCATGCTACAGAAAATATTGCTGGCAGAAAATTGCAGCGTTAATTGACTATTTTATATTTAACTACTGGTGCAGTAGTTAGCGCTGCTAGTATTAGTGAATTTTATTTATTATAATTACTTAATTGTCTCTTTTACTTCGGTGAGAGGCTACGGCCATGGCTAGTTACCACCCTACTGACAAAGATGTGTCACCAAGCTGATTAGCGTTCCAAGCTGATTAGGGTTACCAAAATTTTCAAAATTCAATTTCAAGTAGCCTAATATAAGCACTTTCAAAACGTCAATTCAGTCTATCTATAGTGACTATACCACTGGTTTGGAAGGCAAATTCTAACGAGAAAAAGCCGGCAGGAAACTCAGCGGTAACTCTTTTCTAACAATTTACATTTTACATATTTACATACATTTTCCTATCTTGTGGGAGAAGAAATCGGAGCCGAATGCTTCCACTACACCTTGTCATTAAGAAATTATCATCATATCAACCCATTACTGTGGGAGGAGACTCGTGCCCTGTAGACGGCCCTCTACAGGGCACGGGTCTCCTCCCACAGTGAGAATGGTGGACTCCACACGGCAGTGAGAACTCTTAGGCATGTAGGTTCCTCACGATGTTTTTCTTCACCGTTAAAAACCAGTGATATTTAAATTGCTTAAATTAAAAACGCACATAACTCCGAAAAGTAAGTGGTGCGTGCCGGGGCTCGAACTCGGTCTCCACGAAAGGAAAGCCGATGCCTTACCCACTAGGCCATCACCACTTCTCATATAGTATAATATAGTAATATAATATAATATCCAGCTGCAAGCGAGCTGCGAGAATGGATTGTAAAGTTGACGGCTAAGCCACTGGGGTTACAATAAAACTAAGTCGAGTGCCCGCGGTACTTAAATCCGTGACGTCATAAGTTATGGTGAATTCATGGCACTAGATACAGTTTTATGGCTTCAAGGCGCCATTGCTGTTGTTGTCTTATGCGATATAAATTTTATGGCTTTTCTTATATATTACAGATGCTATACAAATATTTTAAAAAGGGTGGTGTTGTGGAACACCTGATACGTAGGACGTCTAGTCGTCGTCGAATTCTAGTCGGCGTAAAAAGAAAATAATTGTTCGGGTATAAGTTAGTAGGTATTATTTAGGTATCCTGAACCTATTTTCGCTTTGACTTATATTATTATTATATTATTTTTCTTCTGCAATTATTATTGTTATACAACTATAATTTATCTATATAAACTAATACTATATTTATCCAAGTATTTTATTTGATAATTAATAATTTTAAATAATTTTCATGTTAAAGTGTAAAGTTAAAGGTCCAGCGGGTTTTCATGTTAATGGATATCGCTAAAATAAATAAATTCATTTTTACTGTGATTTTTTTATAGATACAAATCAAATACAACTTAACAAAATTATCTTAACACCTTCAATTCACAAAATAATAAAAGTCAAAACCCATGCTTAGATCGTGAAACGTTAATGTGTGCCTGTGCGCCTGTGTGTGTGTGTGTGTGTGTGTGTGTGTGTATGTGTAAAGAGTAAGCATACGCACCTATTACTCCTCATTATTTATTATTTATAGGTTTGGCCAAGTTTAGTTTATAATATAGTAAAAAGGTAATTGTAATTGTTGTAGCTATGGATTTTTATCTGAATTAAACGTAATTATTGTTATTATTATACTTAGTGTAAAGTTGTCATAGGTTAAATGCACTAATACTAATAAGATGGTTCACTTTTAACCACCAGACGGTGTAATCATCGAACGATATTATAATAGTAGCAAACTGAAATCATAATAATAAAGTCATCACGTAGACTATACATAGGCACTGTATAGCGAACACACATCCACTATACTTAAAAAAACTTACTCCACCCATTTTTGTTACTGACGTTTTTAATAGCTATAATTGACAGGCCAAGCAAACGATCTGGTGCATATTAGAAAACTATTGCCCGTTAACAGCACTTTGAATTTCGAGCTGCCGTTTGTTAGGATTAAAAAAAAAAAATCTTATTCTGACAGTTTGAAGTATACAGTTTTGTTTTAAACATAAAAAAATGATTTAATTTTGTAGTCACGAAGTGATTTTCTGACTATTTAAGATAAAAAAATGACTTTGTATATTTCAAATGTATGAAAATGAAATTGGTTTTCTTTATAACTTTTTTTTAGTCTTGCTCGGTAAGGTACATTAGGTATTATGCCGATTTGGTGACAAAGCCATATGATCGTTGACTTTGACCCCGACCGTCCCTGTTTGGAAGATATGAAAGAAATAAAAATGCTAAAAGCGCGCCCTGTCCAACAACCTCAAACGTAGGTGTAGACATGTGCCTTCTACTACACCGAAAACTACGCCCTCCAGACCGGAATGTGTGGACTTACTTAAGATAGTAATATTTGCTTTGAGACACGGAACCCTAAACCTGCTTTAAAAAGATAGCGGGTGTGACAGACAAACTAACAATTGTTTCCATGTTACATGCAAAATGTCAACCAGGACATTTTCGGTAACACTCTCGCTGAATTCATTAAAAACATAATGTGTTCAAAGTAAATGAAGCTTTAAATCTTAGGGCTTAGAGTTTCATTTCATTTTCATAATAGAAATGTTGGTTGTGATGAGGGTAAGCAGTAACTGTCCATTGTCAGTTGTTATGTAGAAGTGAAACATGAAAAAAATTATTAAAAAATTACTATTTATTTGGATAACTATTGACGATTTATCTGCCTCATGGGCTAATCGGTCAGATTGTTTAACAAAGGATTACGAGGACCTCAGTTTTATTATCAGGTTGGATCAGAAAGCAATAAGTTGTTTTATTTATTTTCTGTAAAAATATTCTTAAAAAGTATGAGCATCATACTGTTAGCAATGCCAACTAATGTTACATACATAACTACATAATGTATGTAACATTAGTTGGCATTGCTAACTCCGTCCGTTACGTCATGTTGCTAGTTATAATTTATCATCAACATATAAACCTTTTTTTTTTTTTTTTCGCATTGTGTGTAGCTGATTAACCCTAATGATTTTAACAGCGTAACGCGGGCTTGTTGGCACGCCTCGGAATGGGGCTCTGCTAGGAAGATTAGCATTGTCAAAGCTAGTGATATTTTAATTGCTAGAAACGCACATAACTCAGAGGAGTTAAAGGCGCGTGCCGAGACTGGACACAGCCGAAAGTGAGGCTATCACTGCTTCTCATCTAAATCATTATCAACCACTCCACTATAATGCACGGGTTGTACGTTTATGGATTTGTTGACTGCACACGCCTGTGAGAACGTCATGGAGAACTCTCAGGCATGCAGGTTTTCTGACGATGTTTTCCTCACCACGTTGTTCCCCCGGGTTCTATCCCGTGCGGGGAAAATTCGGAAATTTATAATATCTGGACTGGTCTCGAAGGCTTCGATTGTGGCTAGTTATCACCCTACCGACAAAGACGCCACCAAGCAATTTTACGCCGGGAAGCATTCTATATCGAAACCAGTGTAGTTCGAGGGATGACAGTTATATTGAGTAGGTTGACCCGCTACCATCGGAGACTGTATAATTACGTACCATCAGGTTTATCTATGTACATACCGGTTCTCGCTTGCTGCTGCATGCGTCCGGTGGACAGGTAAAGCGCCTTGCTTTTTTACGTTTTCGTACGCCAGCCGCGCGACACTGTTATGTTATAAAGTACTTTTCATGCTTGTAACCCCTTAGTTAACCTCTACTTATTAGACAGACTCGCTGAGCTATGTCGGTAACTCTAATACTTCGACAGACATCCTCATTTCTGATTTGATCATGTAGAGATACTCCTAACATAGCTCTCTCCATCGCCCGCTGAGTGACTCTGAACCTTCTTATGAGGCCGATAGAAACGGACCATTATCGGAATCCGTAAGTCAACTAGATAAACAAAGATAAATAAAGTAAGGTTTTAATTTTAAACCTTAATTGCACCACCCGCATGTGACCGTCCCGTTCATATCTAGGCCGGGCTAGTGCGGGTGACGTTTCGACATGTCGGACTCACTCGGACCTGTTTCTAAGTGGACGATAACATTAACATTTTGACGTTATTAAACTTTTTAAGCCGCGATAGCCTAGTGGTTAGGATTGTTGCTTCACTTTCGGCCGAGTTCGTTTCCCAGCACGCACCCCTAACTTTTCTAAATTATATGCTTTTTATGCAATTAAAATATCACTTGCTTCAACGGTGAGGAAAGCATGCCTGAGAGTTCTCTATAATGTTCTCAAAGGCGTGTGGAGATCACCAATCTGCACTGGGCCAGCGTGGGGCCTCCGTTTGGTCTACCAAGGTATACCTTAAACTTATATAAATATATATATTATATATATATATATATATATCGAAAGCGGTTATTGATTTATATTGCTAAAAGTTAGCTCGTGTCAATAATGGTAGTGGGCTCACCTGTTAGGGGCATGGCTTTTGTATAAACACCACACCTAATCGGTTTCGACGCAGCATCGACGCTAAATCGTTTAGCACGTCATTTTCGGTTATTTCACTTAAAAATAGACGCTAAATCTAAATATCATCCCAAAAATATGAGAAATATGTTGAGCACAATATAGATATTGTGAGATATTGTGTATCATTTGGGATATTTTGAAAATCATTTCCTCGGAACCCAGCGCGGCACCACCCACAAAGAAAGTGCTCAGTCAGTACACGCTTTCATATTTGCCGAAATAAGAATTAATATAGTCCTTTACTATCCAGTGTAAGAGACGGTGGTGACTTCTCGTAATGCAATTTCTCGATAATGATATTGCAGAAAAGAGCTCTACAATCAATATATAAACTTAAATCACGCGAATCCCTCCGTGAGAAATTTAAAGAAATAGGTATACTTACTGTAGCTTCACAATGTATTTATAATAATATAGTATTTGTAAGACAACATATTAGTCTATATAAACAAAAAAATGATATTCACACTCGACTTACTAGAAACGGACATAAATTTGTGATAATTGCGTATCGTCAACGAAATTTGTAGAATTCCTGTGTTGGTTAGAGTATATGAGTATACCAATGCATAAGTTTAAATAATATGTTAAAACACATTTATTACAGCCAGGTTACTATGCAATTGATGAATTTCTTTAGGTCGCTTTCAGCTCTCATAAAATAGAATAATTAATGAATGAATGAAAAATGTAAAATGTATATTGTTGATGTTTCAATAGTGCTCATATTAAGCCTACTTGAAATAAATGCAAAATTTTTTTTTGCAAAAATTACAATTTTTGGTCTATAATTGAGTTAAGCGAGGTTTTAGAGTGAACTTGGGTGAAAATGCTTTTGGTCCATCCATCTGTTTTATACGTACTTTAAAATTAAAGAATTAGTTTTGTGTTGCTTAGTAATGAATAACAATTAATAATGAAACAGTAGATATTACGAAAGAAAACACTTATCAATATAAAATATCTTTACTGTCACTCTGCTGATACTTTTTGTAGAAAATGACTAGAAAATGTTTGTGAGATGAACATGAATGTTTTTTAGTGTCTGGGTGTTTATATGTATATTATAAGACTTTAAGTGTATTTTTCATAAAAATAATCATCAGACATCTCAGTACCCATAACACAAGCTACGCTTACTTTGGGCTAGATGGCGATGTGTGTATTGTCGTAGTATATTTATTTATTAACTCTAGGCACACTGCCAAGAGTTTGAAATAATATGAGGTACTACTGCATTGAAAAGAATGACAATTTTTTAAAAATAAGAATTTACATAATTATAATATATGATGACTAGATTTATAAAATTCAAAATTCAAAATTCATTTATTTCAAGTAGGCCTAATATAAGCACTTTTGAAACGTTAAGTCTGTCTGTGTGTAGTGACTCTACCACCGGTTCGGAAGGCAGATTCTACCGAGAAGAAGCCGGCAAGAAACTCAGCAGTTGCTCTTTTCCAACATTACGCATAAAGTGTTATATAAGATATTCTGACGTTCTACGTGTATCCTCAATTACTGATCAGAAGTTACTCTTTCACCTCGCAATCAGTGAAAACAAATGTATAAATATCACTATAAATTTTGCAACTGCCTCTGCGACTAATGCGTATAAAGCTTTTGTGTTATAATCCATATGAAATTGAACTTAATCCCGCAGAATATAAGGTCGACATTTTGGGAATGAGTGTATATAAGTGAGATATAAGACAATTTGAATAACAAAGTCAAGACAAGACATGATATTTGATATCGCCCGTAGCCATGCTAATAGTAGTTGTTGTTTTTGTATATTTCGTCAAGTTTCGCCAAATATTAACTTCGAGATCGATGAACTGCCTACATCGTTTATTTAAGGCTTGTTAGAAATAAGGTTCGAGCCGACGAGTTATTACCGTATTTATAATAATGAAAAACTTTTGTTCCAAAACTATTAATAATTTCATATAAATGACTATACCTAGATTTCATAAAAATTACGCAGTGTCAACCATTACATCAATTGTGTAAATTTAAGGTCAAGTGAGGTCAGAGAGCAGTTACAGTTGTAACTCGGCATTCCTTTTGGCGGGGCCGAGTTCAATCCTCGGCACGCATCTCTAACTTTTTTCATTTTTTATTAAAAAAACAACTCGTAGTTTAATAAAAAAACCAATAAACTGGCAGTTTTTCTGCTAGATTTTTCATTGTTCTTTCAACCAATAACGTTTTTGCTTTTTATCCAAGGGTTTAACTTGTTTACTAGACGTATATTCAAACCTTACGTTCGCACAACGTACCGGGGCTAAAATTCTGTTTCACAGTCCCTAAGGGACGAATAGCTTTTAGGTTTTTTCGCTTTTAAAAGGATTTTCGTCGGCCGCGTTAAAGTTTAATAAGATACCACGTCGCATTTTTTTTACATTTTACTTAGTTTTAGGTTTTACCTTCGCTTTTTAGTTGTTTGTTTTAAGGCTTCGGCCCTTTTCTTACAATTTAAATGCTGTTAGCAAAAATCAGACTTCTTATTTTGTATCCTATTTTGTTTTTTTTTGTTAAACATACGAAAAAAGAGTCATAATCATCATTATAACAGTCCTTACTGGCCCAATACTGAACACGGGTCTCCTCTCACATTTAGAAGGGGGCTGCAGTCCATCACGCTGGCCCAGAGCGGATTGGTGGATTTCACGCACCTTAGAGAACATTATGGAGAACTCTCAGGTATGCAGGTTTCATCACGTTGAAGCAAGTGATATTCTAATTAATTAAAACGCACATAACTAAGAGGTGCGTGCTGGGATTCGAACTCGCCCCCCCGATGACTTAGTCCCACCCACTGGGCTATCACCGCTTCATACACTCAGACTTTTTTTCAAATCATATCGGGACATTGTAAAAGCACAAACAAAACAAAAACTTTAATGATATTTTACTAATAACTACAATCTTACTGTCTTCGTCCAAAACTTTTTAATTTTCAAAACCTGCACTTTTTTTCCTTTGAATAATTGCCGTTTGCTATTTTGTTTTGCTCAATTATTTGCGGACTTCCTAAGTAGGCCGCCATTTAATTAATTGAAATGAATCACTTATAATATCTCTATGGCGACGAATGGTATAACTTATCCTCATCGCCACTGAGATGTAGGAGACTAGTATATAACTGGAGTATATACGAGATACACATAAAGTACCAATACCTAAAATATTTATGGAATGGGAATGGAATCTATGTCCAAGAAATCAAAGTTTTAAATAATAAAAGGATTGTGTGGTTTTATGAAATCACGGTAAAAGTAAAACTTTTTTCACATTATAGCCATTTAAATAAAAAAATTCGGAATAATTTTGAGGTTTAAATTGAGGTTATAAAAATAGCTTCATCAATATTAATTTTATACTTGGAAAATGGGAATGATAATGAAAAATGATAAAAGTAGACTAGGTCTCCGACTAATATTTTTATTGAACTCTGAGTCTTAGAGTACGGCATACATAACACTCAACAATTATTTAGATGATATACACATATTAAAAAACTAAAACAATATTTTATAATCGTTGAGTCTTTTGTTTTTGAGGCACTGGCACAAATGAGTGATACTCTATACACTAAAAGGTCAGTTGATGCGAACTATAGGCGCCGCCATATTGGCCTCGGCTGCTCTGACGAGCGCCTGTCACTTTCTCCCGCGGCCGACCGTCACGCGACATGCAACACACAGTCGAAAAAGTTCGAGGGTAAAAAAAGTTTCACTTTAAAAATTATACAGTAAGGGAATAAAGATTTTTTTACTACACTACAAGTTAGCCCTTGACTGCAATCTCCCCTGCTGGGAAATTATAATGCAGTCTAAGATGGTAGCAAGCTAAACCTGTTATGGCCTACGGCAGTTATCACGATCATCATATCAACCCATTACCGATCCACCTCAGGGCATGGGAAATAATTATGGAGAACTCTCTGACTTGCAGGTTTCCTCACGATGTCTTCCTTCACCGTTGAAACAAGTGATATTTGATTTTTTTAAAACGGACATCACTTAAAAAAGTTAGAGCTGCGTGCCCCCCGAAACGGAAGTCCTAACCCCTGAGCTAGTTATATTAATCCCTAAACAGTAAGCACGGTAACCAGCTACAGCCGAAGCCTCCCACTAGACAAGACAGAGAAAATCCAGAAATTATAATTTTTACAAATTGTTTCTGCTAGGGATAGAACTTGTAGCTTACCACGGCAATTGGAAGGTTTACTCCGTTTTATGTTTGATTTCGGAGTGCGGCGCGCAGTTATTTCTTAGAATACGGTAAGTACCTTCTGTTTTTCTTAGCTTTGAGCAATCAAAGTGCGAAACACTTGAGGTCGAATACAGAAACAGTGTGACGAGAATATTTCTTACATTTTGTCAACAGAGGACAAAGCACGGAGTTAGCTCACAAATTTGGGGTGAGCGCCATTGGTGTACAAAAACTAAGATGCACACTCACGCGTGAAAATTCTCTGTAATTATAGGATCTTTATTAGTTACTAAGATAGCTTAGAAGCTTCAACCGTCGTTCGCCAGATTGAAAAGGACCTAAGCGATGGATACGGGGATTCTGTCGCCCGTCGAAGCTAAGTCCCCGAGTTGGAAGATACACCCGTGTTTCTGGGATGCCTTCAATGGTGTTTATGTAGTTTGAGAGGAGTGTCTGTCGCGGTAGGTACCTTGGGCTGGGTTACGGTTGTGTGCGAAAGCGTTCCCGTGGCCCAGTCACCAGGTGACGAGTTGGAACACCGTGGGGCTTTAGTCGGTAAGAGTCCGACAAAAACGCTGCACTTCCCCTTGGTGTGGTGTTATCCAAAAAAGGTAGCTTAGAGGCTAGTTCCTCTTTTATTTCTTACATGAGAAAAAAAAAATTGTTAAAAAGTAAATTCAAAGGCAATGGTAGAGTCACTACGAACAAACAATCTTGACGCTTCATAAGTGCTTATTGATTCAGATGTTTAAAACAAAATCAAAATTGGTTCATCGCCTCGGGCGCTACGATTCCACAGCCAGACACACATACACAGGCAGACACGACAAACTTAAAAAGCATTCTTTAACTCCTTCGTGGTTTGGTCAATTCAATGGGCTCCTTCGTCGTTGTGTTTGACGGCCGATTGGCGCAGTGGGCAGCGACCCTGCTTTCTGAGTCCAAGGTCGTGGGTTCGATTCCCACAACTATACAATGTTTGTGTGATGAACATGAATGCTTTTCAGTGTCTGGGTATTTATGAATATTATTATATATATATAAGTATATATATATATCATAAAAATATTCATCAGTCATCTTAGTACCCATAACACAAGCTACGCTTTTTGTGGGGCTAGATGGCGATGTGTGTTTTGTCGTAGTATATTTATTTATAATGAAGATTTCAAAAGAGCTGTGTATCTAAGTTTTTTACATGAACGGTGCGCTCGTAAAAAAGGGCTTTGTGTATATTTTATAAGGCAATCTGACCCGCACGCGTCTCAAACTTTCATTGCCTTCATTGAGCCGAGCGACGCGTCTTACCTGCAGCTGATGGCATTGCGAATTCATGAGCAGTGCGTAGAGGTACGTACCTGCTCGACACACTTGATTTGAATTTAGGGCCACGCCGCTCATCAAATAAATACTCTTTGACGACCTCTCTGGCGCAACGGCGAGCACTGTCAATTTGAGTACGAGGTCTTAGGTTCGATTCCTGGCAAGGACAATTTGGTAATTTGTAATTTTTGAATTTTCTCTGGTCTGTGCTGGTAGAAAGCGTGGTTAGTTACCTCCCTACCGACAAGACGGGCTAAGCGATTTAGTGTTCCGCTTCGATGTCGGGTGGAAACAGCCTTACTCCAAACAGGTTAGCCCGCTACCTTCTTAGACTGCATCATCACTTGAGATTGCAGTCAAGGGCTAACTCTGATTGGAATTAAAAACAACTACATTATTTTTGAACCCCGCCGCATAAACGCTGGATGTTATAAGTATGTGTGCGTGTGTGTCTGTCTGTGGCATCGTAGCTCTTTTAAATCTAATTTTGATTTAGTTTTAAAAGGTGAATTAGTCAGGCGTGCATGTAGCTAACTGATGAAAATCGGTTAAAGATGGCCGCACCACAAAATGGCGAATTCATTATACTCCCATAATATGTGTACCAGATGTGTGTGAAATTATGTCAGAATAATGTACATTATATTGGAATTCGGGAATTTTTATCGTCGCGATATATCTTTTCGGGAAAACCTTGAGAATCAAACCCAAGACCACGTGATCCGCTGTAAAAGAAACTGAACACACGGGGCAGTCTGGCCGTTTTACCATTAAGAACTATTAAAACTTAAGCCAAATCGATTCTCAAGTGAAACGTTTCTATAAAATGTTTCAACAACAAAATAAGTCCTCGCCAGGGACGCCTCTCGCCACATTTCTTATTTGTAAAACAATCGAAGCTAAATGAATTCTGCGGACTGCACAAAACGAGTCCCGCCTCGTCGCTAATGGGCGCGGTCCGCTGCGCTAAATCCTACAACAAATAACAAATTTGTCACCAGTTGTCAGCTCACTATATCTCTTACGTATTCTGTACCCTGGAAAAACATTTTTATGTAAACATTAAGTAATTTATAAATATAAATATACGACGACTATACACACATCGACATTTAACCCCAAAGTAAGCGTAGCTTTTTTATGGATACTAAGATGACTGATGCATATTTTTAGTTTTAATATCAAGATAAACACCCAGACACTGAAAAACATTCATGTTCAACACACACACAACCATGTGTGTTATATGTGTATTATAAGTATTTATGTATGTTATTAATAACATTATACCCATAACACAAGCTACGCTTACTTTGGGGACTAGATGGCGATGTGTGTATGGTCGAAGTATATTTATTTATTTTATTATTTTACACACAGTTTCCAGTTGCGGGAATCGAACCCACGGCCTTGGCCCTAGAAAGCAGGCTCGCTGCCACTGCACCAGTCGGGTCAGTTGTCACTTCACTATGTCTTTAGATACTCGGGTGTCTGTATCTGGAGAAAGATTTATGTGTTATCATTATTTTGATTTTAGGGTTTAGAATAAAAACGGGTATTCTTACTTCGCTGTCCGTCCGACTCTTTCTCTGTCGGTCACCAGACTGTGAACCGTGGGACAGTTGTTAGCTAGATCTAGAAGCAGTCGAGCTTCTTGTTACAAAACTATTCGAGTTAAGTTAGCTTGATGGAAGGAAAAACAAACGAGCATACAAATACACTATTATTATGTCGCAATACTAATCACATGGTAGTAACAATAGCCGAGGTAGACAGCTTAACGTGCTCTCCGAGATATGTGTTACAATACCCATTGGCCTGTGCCCCATTTACCTAATAAAACGCCAACTAAACACAGTGCTCTGCGCTAAGTCCCGGTATAAATATCCTGGCCAAGCTTGGCCGGCAGCTCGCTGTAACAAATAGGAGCTATCAGCGAAGAGCTTCGCAAGCCGCCAAGTCGCGAACGAACTTGTTATTTGTTTGGGGATTAGACGCTCTTGCACTCATACTACACGTTGTTACTTGCAGCGGGTGTCTTAGAGTTGGGGAACGATTTCTTCGAAAATCTAGTGTTATATTCACTTATATGGTATACATATCTTAAAAACTTCAAAATGGTAACAATTTAAACTAGAACGCTGATCAACATCTACATATTTTTCTGTTTGATTGTACCAAATAAGCATTGAAACTTGAAGACTCTTTTCAACACAATTACACACACACACACACGAATTGTGAACGAGCGAAGGTTTAGACTTCATGCCCAATTCTGAAGAAGTTGCGGGCAGAAGGTAGTAGATAATAAGTTTATTACATGATTAAAGAACTATAACCTACAAAAAATCCGCGAAGAAATGTGTAATCAAAGTTAAGTCACAATATTTTTTTATACTTGCTTGATTTGCGCTTGACGACGATCATGCCTGATAGAAAACAATGACGAGGTCAAATAGGTTATTCTAAAATTTAATAATATGGCCAGTAGAAACAAGAGTTGGATACATATTCATATCATGATATTAATATCTATTCGAATACGTTGTTATATGAAGGAACCAATTGCGATGTAAACTAACGTGGGTCAAACTGCATGGCGAATTTGGATATAAACTAAAACTTCGGGTGGTATTAAAGCGAGTGAATATGAGTGTATATTTAAAGTATCGTTACTGAATATCGCTGACTGAAATACTAAGCGAGCTAATATATTGTCATCATCATCATCATCGTCACCTCAACCAAATGACGTCCACTGCTGGACATAGGTGTTTTGTAGAGAGTTCCACAATACACGATCCTGGGTCGCTTGCCTCCAGCGGCTCCCAAGACTCGCTTGATGTCATCTGTCAACCTCGTTGGGGGCCGACCTACGCTGCGTTTACCGGTGCGGGGTCCCATTCCAGCACCTAAAGACCACAACGTCAATCGGTTCTCCGAGCTATGTGCCCCGCCCATTGCCACTTCATATCGGTAACATTCATATCAAAGCTCTCTCCATCACTCGCTGAGTGACACCCGCCTTTTTAAGAGGCCCATAGGGCTATATGGGCCTCATAATATATTGTGAGGTCTTCAAATCTTGAAAACAGTAACTATTAACTACACAGTAAAACCTAATGTGCACCGAAGTGGGTTGGTAATAGATTGACAAAGATGGATTTACACAGAAAAAGAAATAAAAAAATAAATTATACTATTGTAAAATAATAGCAGAGAAACCTTTATTTAAAATACCTAAAAAAGTTAGAAAGCGTAATTACTTGAGCTATTCATACATGCTCCACATCCAACAGATCTTCAGCAATGTACTCCCTACGCTCGTGTCGCTCCGACACCGGAGCATCCTCAGCACGGCTAGCATGTCCAGGAGAAAATTATCTCCCACGGCTTTATCAACTCTCAGAGCACTGGCGGAAAAGTGGAAATAATATCCAAATAATATGTGTGTAATAAATGGGGGTAAACTTCTTATATTTCATGTTCCCGTGCTTGAGCCGGTGGACACGTTAATTATATACCTTTTCAGGGGATATAAACTAGGGATATGATTTTACAAAAGATCAGTTCAGTCAAAAATTATATATATTATCTACTAGTATTTATATTTGAATGAGAATGAAAAATAGCAATTATTTTGAATAGTTTTCAGAATGAGACAGACGGGTGTGGTAGGTTCGGTAGTATTAAATATGTAAAATCTCCAATTTCTTTATTCATCTACAAGAGATGTTGACTTATACTCGTATTAGGAATAAGATGAAATCAAACCATCTCTCGTACACGGTAGATACTTTTTTTTTTTTAATTATTATGTATAACTACATTTACTTATGGCACTTATAGACTTATTCTCATCAGACAACCTTACTCCCCCCCATTTACGACTTTCCCAGTAATATATAACAATATAATAATATTTCCGTTTTAAGTCAATCCTCCATATTAATATTTACAATCAATATTTATTATGAAATTAAAGATATCATTACAGTAATAATTGCTGCGAGTAAGTAAAAAAAAAGTCGAAAAAGACTAAATTCAAAAACGACCTCCAAATTACAATTTGAAGTCTAATAAAGAGAAGTTTTCACGGTTTATCTTGAAGTTTCACTTGTTACATCTGTTTCTCTTCAGTAGCTCCTTGAAGTCCTTAATTAAAAACACAATATCTCGTACAATGGGGTGCAATGTTTAAACTAGAAGCAGTATAATGTTAGTGCGCGCCGCCTAATTAGTCATCCGAGTGCGCGGAGATGAAAAGGAAATGTATTTGGAAGGCTATTGAGCGAGTCGCAATGACGTTTATATGATCAGACATTAATATCTATCTCTAATAATATTATAAAGCTGAAGAGTTTGTTTGGTTGAACGCGCTAACCTCAGGAACTACCGGTTCGATTAGGATAAGAAGTTTTGTGATGATTAGTTCATTTAATGAGGCTTCTACGAGCGTAGCGTCAATGAAAAATGTTGCATAAACGGGAAATACTATTTCGAGCTTCCCATGCGTAAAATGTTAAAGTTAAGCCAAAAAAAACCCCTTTCAAAGTTCTAAAAAGTCTGCAATCGCATACCTCTATCTTTTATGCTGACTCATGCGGGGACTACTAGTGGTTTGGTTAGTCACTCTTTAACATATACACTTTTACATATTACAATAATCTAAACTTATAATAAAACTGTAACTGGAAGATTTCTGTACATTTAATAAATTTCGAAAATTTTGATCGGAGGATGCTTTATAATCGATACTGAGTCTATAACAGATTTTTATTTAATTTTTGTCTGTTTGTCTGTCTGTCTGTCCGGGCATCACGTTAAAACTACTGAACGGATTGAAATAAAATTTGGTATAGTGGTAGCTGCTATTCCGGATCAATATAGGATACTTTTTATCCCGATAAACAATAATTTTCCTCCGGGAAAAGGGATGAAAATTTTTATCAATTTTAATTTATATCTCCGTTAGAATACATAAATACATATAATATGCAGATAAATACCCAGACCCTGAAGAACATTTTCCAGTTATGGGAATTAAACCCACGGCCTTGGAATCAGAAAGCAGGGTCGCTGTCCAGTGCGCCAATCGGCCGTCAAATTCCATAATACGTGCCACTTCGAGGCTACACCGCTGTTACTGGGAATCAGTCCCAGCGGGCGGTGAGACGCGGCAACGCGACACTTTTCCTGACATCGACACAGGCGCGTACAATGCAAAGTTCTGTATAATAAATAAAAAACTATTCATTTCTCAAACGAGTTCGTACAATAAAACATTAATCGCATATACTACTTTTTCAATTGATAAAAATTAAAAGGTGATTTGAAATCGTCATCGTTGAACGTAACAAATAAAAGCTTATAGAAGGAAGTGACATTTATTATCTAAATAATGTTATGAAGATATATCTTATTGTTTATAGCATTTACACATTTAATTTCTAACGTACGTATTAAAAGTGTCATCTATTTAAATAAAAAAATATTTGTCTTTGGCATGGTTTTTAAACGCAAAGTTTTAGGAATTTTAATAAAAATCGTAACTGATCCAACATCGTACCCAATTGTAGTACAATAATTATTAATTAGATATTGTCGCCAGCTGTAAAGGGTCTGTTTCTGAATAATTCAGTCAGCTCTGACGGAAGCAGAGATTTGAGTCATGTACAGTTTTACAGTTCGCTCAGTTATTATTCAGGGCGCTCAGAGCGGGCGTAGTTCACGAGCGAGATTAAAACTTCATTATTTATTATGAAGTGAACTGTTATTTAATGTGAAACTATTGTGACGCCGTTGCGAACTTCGCGCTGAATGCGATTTTGTATATTTTGCAATGGATTATGGGATTTTAGGAGCGGGTGAATCGAGGACTCCTTGTTTACTCGGGTAAATTTGTACTTCAGATGGTGATTACTCCAAAATACTAGTTCAACATAAACTATTAGTAAAATAAATAAATAAAATTAATAAATAATAAATAAATATACCACAACAATCACACACCGCCATCTAGCCCCAAAGTAAGCGTAGCTTGTGTTATGGGTACTAAGACGACTGATGAATATTTTTATGAATAATATACATAAATACTGTAAACTGCGCCAATCGGCCGTCAAGTAAATCTATTAACGTTCTTTAAAGTGAAATTAATATATGTCGAAACATAGCATTTGTTTTCGGATAAATCTCTGTAGATGTTGCATTTAAAACTATGTCTACGTGTGGTATTTACGTAGGACGATGTCGGTGGCTATACTAGTGGTGTGATAGTACTGTAAATCCCTTTCATGTCGCAGAATTAAGAACATACAGAACCCTCATTCAGCCATTATTGCATGCAAAAATTCGTGTCCAAAAACACTGAAACGCTCCGCCCACAGGTTCGATTCCCACACTTGGGAAAATGTTTGTGTGATGAACATGAATGTTTTTCAGTACAACATGAATTTTGTTCATTAATATATTCATCAGTTATCTTACTACCCATACCACAAGCTACGCTTACTTTGGGGTGTATGTGTATTGTCGTAGTATGTTTAATAATTATTTTTATTTGTTATCGTTATCAACCGATTACCACTATCTGTAGTGGGCTGGTAATCGGTGCTCTGGCACGGGTCTCCTCTCCAAACGAGAAGTGTTTAGGCCGTAGTCCACCACCCTGGCCAAGTGAGGATGTGTAGACTCGCACGCCCGTAAGATCACTATGGGGAACTCTCAGGCATGCAGGTTTCCTCACGATGTTTTCCTTTACCTTTAAAGCAAGTGATATTTTGTTTGATGTAATTAAAAAAACACCTAACTCTGAAAAGTTAGAGGTACGTGCTGGAGACCGAACTCGGTCCCTCTGGAAGGGAAGCCGAAGTCCACTAGGCTACCGTAGTTTAACATCAAATTCCAGCTAAAATAATGATACAATAGTTCCTATTTTCCATTGTAGGCGTAACCGGCAAGTTGGAAGTTAATTTTAAACTTTTCTCTCCCGGGATTTGTTAGACATGCACTGAGGAAACCCTATTAAGCATTCATTGGACTTGCGCAGGTGTTCACTTGCCTGTAATATAAGCATAGGCAATAGGCATAGGCATTGTTTAGGTTACGTAATGAAGAGAGAATACTGTGACCTACTTATTTACAGTAACAGCAAGGAGTAAGAAAATTGGTGTTGTTATCCCCCTTTGTCTTTGAGAGCACTTTATGCCGCTTTTTTAATTACTAATATGAAAACTGCCTGTTTGGTTTCTTTAATAATTATATAAAAAAGTAGCATTTGTTACTTTGTGTCCTTTCAACTAACTTTAAGCCAAAAACCAATTTGATTGGTTTCCTAGTTAACGAGTCATGGAAGGACAAACCAATAAAAATAAATTAAAACGGTGGCTTTTAGGTTTGTGGTTGCGTTCTCTACGATCTAACTTTTCTAGGAAGACAGCAACTATGTGCAACATTACATCAGGATCGGTTTATTCAATATAGGTAACAAACAAACAGACAACCTTTAACATATGTAACATTACTACCTTTAGCTCACAGCTTCACTTATGTTAATATTTTATTCTATAAACTCGAACATTTTAAGATAATACATCAAGTTAACAAGTATAACAAGTTGCAGGGGCCGCTGGACCCAAGCAATATAAGATCGTAGAATTTGGTACTCCCAACAAAAGAACTATGTCCAGCGGTGTCTATGTCTTGGGTTGAAGGAATTAATACATTTTAATTGTACACGACAGACATAATTCACATAAATACATATAGAACGATAAATCGTTAAGTTAGAAAGACATGATTTTGGAATCATCCTCTTTCTTTGGGAAGGTTTGTTCATAATTACCACGCTAGGCTAGGTTTGCGAGCGTAGGAGGTGGTAGTAGCACAGAGAACGTTCGCCTGTTCTCGTTACATTCCCTCTGCCCCCTCGTACTACACCCGCGGGGATGTGGTTACAAATGTAGTCTGTAACTGTTGTCACCACACGGCACAGTGGTAGCAACAAACTGACTCACATTAGCATTTTATATTCATCATCATCATCATCATGTCATTACAGGTCACTAGTCTTTAGAAGCGGTCCACTACGGCTGATGCGGATTAGTAGACTTCACATGACTTTTAGAATATTTCGGAGAACCTCAGGCGTGCAGGTTACATCTTCTTTTCTTATAAGTATGACTGGATTTCGAACGCCTTCCCGAATTCTGTGTTTCCTAATTCTTGCAACCTGGGTATCTTTAAAACAAGATTGAATAGGCATATTCTAGGCATTTTAGGCTACATCTGCACGTTCCATCAGGTGAGATTGCGGTCAAATTCTAAACTATTACCAATGAGAAAAAAAGGTTTCCTCACGATGTTTTCCTTCGATGATGATGATTAACTTTATTGACTAATATAATTGCCATGATGATTTATGACTTCTTGCCAGCGTGACGGCAATTTGTATATCCCATTTTAATAAAATGTCTTATCTCTAGAGACCAAAAACTAAACCAGTGCTTGTCTGATATCTTCTTCGTTCTTGAATGGTTTGCCCCGCAAGAAATTTTGTAAGGCCAGAAACAACTGAAAATCAGATGGTGCTAGGTCCGAGGAGTATGGTAGATGCGACAGAATTTCCTCTAACATGATCTTAATAGTATCGTCATTAATTAATAATAATAATAATAATAATATTTTGTTTATTGTTCAATAAAACTTAGGTACAATTTACATTACATCTGCACAATAGGTATAACTTATATTAATGTTAAAATTAACACGGATAGACAGAAATCAACTGTCCCTAAGCTAGGTATAAACCTGTGTTATAGGCGACAGTGCTCTCCTTATAAATATGGCTCGTTTAAAACAAAAAGTAAAAAAATAAAGATATCAATTCGCAGGTAACGCTGGTAATCATATTTGTACTATGTTACATGTTTTGAACATATGTGTGTGTGTGTGTGTGCGTGTGTGTGCGTGCGTGTGTGTGTGTGTGCGTGCGTGTATGTGTGTGTGTGTTTGTGTGTGAATATTACCGCACTAAGATAAAACTTCAAGCTACTTTTCAGTTTCTGCATATGTTTGCGTGAGCAACCATTCTTTGACACGCTTTTTACATTTATTTCCATTTAGTGGATATATGTTAATGGTTTCATGTATTTTATTATAAAGTCTAGAGCTGAGGATATAGAACTGTCTCCCTGACAGTTTACTTCTGTGTCTTTCTGTCCTAAGCATGTCTAATCTTCTGTTTACTTTATTTTTATCAAAGGTGAGAGAATTATGTTTGCGTTTTATAACTTGTGATAGGAAGAGTTGACGAACCGAAAGAACTTTGCAATCTTTATATAAATCTATTGTGGGGTATCTATATGGCTTTTTTGTTATCACTTTTAAAATAGCTCTCTGTGCTCTCTCTAACCGTAGCAGTGATGTTTTATTGCTACCTCCCCAAACTGAAATACAATACAAGAGTAATGATTGCACTATTGCATAATACACCATAAAGATAGTACTTTTATTAGCTCATGACCTAAGATTTTTAAATACATAGATAAATTTCCTTATTTTTGTAGTTAGTTTTGATATGTGTAGATTTCATGTCAAAGTATTATCTATAAGTAGTCCAAGATATTTTATATTTGTAACATATTCGACAACAGGACAAGCACAGTTTAAGTTATTACTAAAAGAATTACAGGTATGAGCTTTCACAAGGCACTTATCAGCACTGGGTTGCGAGGTGGTGGAGGGTGAGAAGGCAAGTAATTTTGTTTTATTAATGTTTAGGCTAAGTAAATTTTCGGTCAGCCAGGCTGATACCTTTTGTAAAGCATATTCAGTATTTTTAAATGTGTTTTCCCACGTTTTTCCTGTAATAAGTAAGACGGTATCATCTGCGTAGGCTATCATTTTACAGTTAGGTATAGAGAGACAGCAGAGATTGTTAATATATATTAGGAATAGCGTAGGGCCCAAAATGCTACCCTGGGGGACTCCATAGGTCAGAGGCAAAGCATCACTCAAGTATTCATTGACTTTAATTTGCTGAGTACGATTTGTCAAGTAATCCCTAAATATATCCAGTGTTATGCCCCTGACTCCTATTTTGAAATTATTATACGCTTCTGTAGAATTTCTTCCTTGTTGGAGTTCGTACAAAATACAGTGGCGTAAATGAACTTTGTCGGTAGCCGGGTACACGATCGCGCCTCACTCAATACTATCAAGAATGATCTTAGTTTTAGTTCATCTGCGACGAAAATGTGTATACATTGTTAGCGATCCAAAGAGAGAGCCAAATATGTGTCACAAGAATATGTGCAAACTTGTTGAAACGGACGGAACTTTGCGGGTGACCTATTATTTATTTATGTGTATTATTATTTAAAATATTCATCAGACATCTCAGTACCCATAACACAAGCTACGCTTACTTTGGGGCTAGATGGCGATGTGTGTATTGTCGTAGTATATTTATATAATATTGCTTAAAAGGCACATAACTTAGAAAAGTTATAAAGTAAAAGAGGTTAGAGGTGGTGGGTTTCGAACTCGAACTCGAAAGTGAAGTCGAAGTCCTACACACTGAGCTATCACCACTTATGGTATGTAACACAGTCCAATACAGTAGTTTCTCCAAGGTACCAGGACACCATGACAATAAAGAGCCGCAAGCGGTATTCTATTTGTTGCAGCTGAAGAATGCGGGAAATGATAAATATACATGCGGATGACAACATCAAGCGCGGCGACTGGAGTACAGCGATAGCACGACTTACACTCTAAGACACGACTTTTTTGTTTTATGATATTTCATTGATGCGGTGATAGCATATTGGTAACAGTTTCGGCCTCCCTTTCAGGCACCGAGTTCGATGTCCGGCACACATATCTAACTTTTCAGAGTTATGTGCGTTTTAAATTATAACAATTCAATATCACTCGATTCAACGGTGAAGGAAAATATCGTGAGCAAACCTGCAGAGTAAAAGTTCTCCATAATGATTACAAGGGTGTGTGAAGTCTATTAATCCACACTTGGCAAGCGTGGTGGTTACGGCATTAGCCCTTAACATTCTGAGAAGAGACAGATGATGATGACTTTGTCGTAAAGGAGAGGGAAAACCGTGGCCTACTAATTTTCAGTACCAATAAGGAGATAGACAATAAGGGTTGTCTACCATATGCTAGAGAGCATGACAAGCTATCAGTCCAAGATTTAATTACCAATATATGTTAACCAACCAATCCGCAATGAGCCAGTGTGGTCGACTACGACCTTAACCCCTTCTCATTGTGGGACCTGTGCCTTGTATTGGGCCGGTAATGGGTTGATATGATGATGATATGATAACCAGCTGCCTCTTTGGTTTTCTTTAATCCACTACATATTAGCTCTTCGACTTCAATTTCATGTGTGAGATGCAGTCTTTGATAATAGTTGATTAAATTGTCAGGGGTAAGGCAGTCGTATTAAAACTCATATTCGACTTCAATTTCATGTGTGAGATGCAGTCTTTGATAATAGTTGATTAAATTGTCAGGGGTAAGGCAGTCGTATTAAAACTCATATTCCTAATCGGTTTCTAGGCGACATCTAACGGGAAAATTAAATCAAGTCAAAGTCAAAGTCAAAGTCAAATATTTCTTTATTCAAATAGGCACATAGATGGCACTTTTGATGCGTTATTATATACAAAATGTGCATAGCAGTGAGTAGTGATGGCGATAACTACAATCGTAAACTTAAAAATAAAGCTACGAGGGTTCCAATCGCGCCCTGGTCTAAGAAGAAGCCCACAACAAACTTAGCCGGTTGTTCTTTTTGTTATCACCATCTCACATTGTCATTAGAAAATATTTAAGAAGCAACCTGGTTAGAGCAATTGTTTACACCCAAGCTTTTTAACGTTTACGTAATCCTTTATACTATAATAGGACTTTTCTATAAGCTTTCGCTTAATACAAACTTTGAACTTCTTTAGTGACATCCCCAAGATATCAACCGGTAATTTATTGTAAAATTGTATACAATTTCCTTTAAATGAATTGCTTATTTTGTGTAGTCTAGTGTACTGCACTGCAAGTTTATTTTTGCTTCTAACGTTCAAATTATTGCAGTTACATTTTCTTTTAAATTTGATATATTTTTGTGAACATACATTAAATTTTCAAATATGTATTGGCTATAGAGAGTCATTATTTTAACATCTTTAAATTTATACTACATATTTATACTTTCAATGACTCTCTCGGACCCATTTTATAGATCGCACGAACAGCCTTCTTCTGCAGCACGAAAATAGTGCCTATATCAGCAGCATTACCCCATAGTAAAATTCCATATGACATAATGCTGTGGAAGTAACTAAAATAGACTAGCCTAGCAGTTTCTATGTCTGTCAGGTGGCGTATCTTCTTTACTGCATAGGCTGTTCGATAAATTATTTACATGAGGGCCCCATTGAAGTTTAGCATCTAACGTTATTCCTAGAAATACTGTTGTATCCACCTGATTCAATTCCTCATTATTAAGTAGTATAGTGGTTTTTACACGTTTAACATTTGGTAATGTGAATTTTATGCACTTAGTTTTATTTTCATTTAAAACCAAATTATTAGCTTCAAACCATTGTACTACTTTAGCGAGATAGTTGTTTACATCGTCTAAAGCTAATTCACGTCTCTTAATTTTGAACATAAGTGATGTATCATCAGCAAACAATACTATCCCGTGATTGTCCTTAACAAGGTAAGGCAGGTCATTAATGTAAATAAGGAATAGAAAAGGTCCTAATATAGAACCCTGTGGAACACCAATTTTCACAAATGACCCATTAGACCGCTTTCCATTAACGTCTACCATTTGCACCCTATCACGCAAGTAGTAACTAATCAAGTCGAGAGCTACACCCTGTAGCACGGCCAAAGCCTCCCACTAGGCATATTGACTGCGATTCTTTTTTCATGTGAACCATCTAAAGCATTTAATCATCTTGGGCACATAGACACGTACGCCGTCACCGATATGGGCATAACGACCCCTTATGACATCATGAGACCTCTGCGTACACATAATTGCATACACATTTACATTTCTCATATGCGCCCGCATACGTATTTACTAATACATATTGTAATTAAAGTTAGGCATTGCACTTTCTCTTCGTTGTAAGAAATAATATAAAAAAATTAACAAAAAAATTTAACCGACTTCGAAAAGCAGAAATAAATATTTAACTCGATTAGGAATATCCCCAACCGGTTAGCCCGCTACCTGAACAGGTTGAGATTACATCATTTTGAAGTTGGTATAAAGTAAAATGTAAAAATTTCTAGCTGCCTCGGCACACGGTATAATTTTTATGTCTTTACTACAATGCCAACATAACACTCTTAAAACAACACCTTGCCATCAGTAAAATATAAGATTTTTTTAAGATAATTAAACTACAATTCATATAATGTTCAGTACAAGTTATCTTTCGAGTGTTTCATAGAATATACATTATGATATCGCCGAGTGTAAAAGTAATTTCGCTGAATATTCCCATCTGAGACATGTAGTCTGTGAAATCTGAGATATTTACCTATTTCCAGCTGCGATGCTATCTGTGATGCCGAAACATCAAACGCGTATATTTATAAATTCTCATCGTAACACAAATAGCTGCCGACGTTACATCACAATATGTTATTGAGAATGATTTACTTAGTGTAAATAACATTATTCGGGCCTGTGTAAGATATCCAAAATACACATATTCAAAACTTCTTTATTAAGAGCTTATTAAAAGTTTTTTTTGTTATTCTACAAGTTAACTTCAACGTTATCTCACCTAGCGGTGAATGATGTTACCTTTTTTTTTTTTTTTCTTTTTTTTTTTTTTTGTTGACGGGGGGGAAATCTTCTCAAAAGATGCCCAATTCTCTGTGGGAGAATTTGGGTTATGTGGGATTTCTACCCACTAAAACCCCCTCGGTTGCCAGCCTCAGTACATAATGGGAGGCTCCGGGATCTCCTAGGAACGCACCGGTGCCTCCCTTGCACAACGCTTATAGCTCGTCCCGGGAAGATTTATGATTCCCGATTACCTGTAGGGCGCTGTCTTCTACGAGCAGGATTGGCTCGCTCTCGATCTCGCTCAGCAGCCTCCTTCTTGACTAGTACAGTTTCGCAGAAGGAGACTACCGCCTTCCACGCTCTATCCTCCGCGAGCATTGCTGCTATCACTGCTGCAGGAGAAAGATCTCTTCCAACGTGGCTGATCAGTAGATGGCGCTCCTGGTCCCAGGCCGGGCACTCTTCGAGTGTATGCTGCGCGGTGTCCCGGTCTCCTCCGCAATGGTGGCATTTTGGTGTCGCCTCACGACCAATCCGACACAAGTACTCCCCGAAACAACCATGCCCGGTGAGTACCTGAGTCAGTCTAAAGGTTACACTTCCACTTTTCCTTGACAACCAGGCCTCGAGGTTTGGTAGTATGGCACCAACAGCGCGTTGGCGTACGTTTTTCTCCTCTTCAAGACGCGTACGCCAAAGAATAAGGGCTTGTCGGTACGCTAGTTGCCTCAGCGCTTCGGGTTCTACGTCCATTTCTCTTCTTCTTTCATATATATTGGCGTCCACCTCCGCCAATATGTCAAAAGGCAGACAGCGGGCCAAAATGGTAGCCGCCTCAAAGGATATTGTGCGATAGCCTCTCGCAACCCTAATGGCGATCTTGCGTTGCATGCTGTTGAGCTTCGCTCTGAGTCGCTTTACTCTTAATAGCCTTTGCGACCAAACAGGTGCCCCATAAAGGGCTATTGATCGCACAACACCTGCGTAAAGGCGGCGGACTTCTTCCTGAGGTCCCCCGAGATTGGGCAGCAAACCGTGCATTGCACCTGCTACTTTTTGAATTCGGGGGACCAGGCACTCGAAGTGTTCCTCGAAGCCCCATCGGCTGTCCAGGGTCAGGCCCAAGTACTTCAGGTGCCTGCCAACCTGCACATCAGCATCGCCAACCCGAATCGTCGAGCAGGGTGGTTCTAGCCGCCTGGGAAGCTTATGGAACCATAGTGCCTGGGTTTTCTTAGGCGCTACCCTGAGGCCCAGCTCCTGAATTTTGGCAACTACATTTGCCACGCTTATTTCTGCGAGCCTTGAGGTTGACTGGAAGGAGTCTCCTTCAGCAAGCACTACAGTATCGTCAGCGTAGCACACTATATGGGCACCAGGTAGGAGACTTACGCGAAGAACCGCATCGTATGCTAAATTCCACAAAAGTGGCCCCAGTACGGAGCCCTGTGGAACTCCGCAACTGACTTCCCTTATTTGCGTAAGGCCATCCCGCCCTATGTACTGTATGGACCTGTCATGCAAGTAGGCTGCTACTATGTTGCGCAGGTATGAAGGCACGTTGTGGTGAGTTAGGGCTTCCTTGATAGGCATCCAGGGTAGCGAGTTAAAGGCGTTCACAATATCTAAACTCACCGCCAACGCCACTCCACCCTCACGAACAACTCGTTGTGATATAGTGCGAACGCGGAGGATCGCATCCACTGTCGAGCGGCCCTGTCGAAAACCGAACTGACTTTCTGATAAGTCAGGACCCACATGGGTTAGATGGTCGCTAAGGCGGGAAGCAATAATGCGCTCAAACAGCTTGCCTACCTCATCCAGCAAGCATATTGGACGATAAGCGGAAGGGCAATCAGCAGCCTTGCCATCCTTCTTTAAAAGTACCAACCTGGATTTTTTCCAGCCGGATGGGAATACACCTAAATGGAGGCAACTGCTGAAAAGGCGCCGTAGCCTATTTCCCAAAGCCTCCACAGCAAGCACCCATGCGCGGCCCGGTATACCGTCCGGCCCAGGTGCGGTGTTCCTGTTTGCGAGACGTTTAACGGCTCGTTTTAGCTCATCCTCCGACACTTCAAACTCCTCAGACCAATCAGCGTGATCAAGTGGTGCTTTTAAGGTCAATGGGTTTTCTCGGAAGCTAGGAAAGAGTACATCAATCACCCTCTTCACCAAGTCGAGGTCCATGGTCTCAGTCAGTGGTGGTATCCACGGTCTAAGTTTGCCGAGTACGATTTTGTAAGGGCGCCCCCATGGATCTCTGTCAAGTCCTTCGAGCAGTTCTTTCCAGCTCTTCGCTTTGGCATTTGCTATTTCAGTCTGGAGCGCCCTAGTGGCTTCTCTGTAATTTGTGTATGCCAGAGTTATTTCTTCGTTTGTGGCTCTCCGTCTTCTTCTGGCCCTCGTGTACTGACGTCTGAACCTAAGGCAGGTATTGCGCAGATGCGCGATATTATCAGACCACCAGTAGACTGCCTTAGTTTTAGTTCGTCCGGCCCGAGGCATAGAGGTGTCACATATAGATGTCATTGTACACTGAAACCAGGCCGCTTCCTCTTCTGGATTGGGTAGGGAATCCTGGAACCCCACTGCCCAGTCCGCAACATATGCAGCAGCAACCAGCAAGTCGCTGTCAAGTTTCTTAAGTGACCATCGTCGCATCTGGCCGCTACTTATATGCTCGGATGTGTGCAGAGGTCGATGTGCTACCGCAAAAATGATATGTCGGTGGTCTGAAAGTGTGACCACCTCCTCTGCAACTCTCCATCCTGACACCATGTGAGATGCAGAGGCAGTCGCCCACGAAAGATCAACGATCGACTCACCTTGCCACCGCACACAAGTGCTTACAGTGCCTTGGTTTAGAAGTTGGAGGTCAAGTTCAGCTGCCCACTCTTGAATGATTTCTCCCCTTCGGTCATTTCGTTTGTCACCCCACACTCTAGAATGCGCGTTGAAATCACCCAGAATTAACATTGGGCGAGGTAGGCATCTGCGGATGCAAGCAGCCAACCCGTCCAAATATGACTCGTACGCGTTTTGACCGGAGTTGGGAGAAATGTAGCAGCCTATTACTGCCAGCAGACCCCACTCCACTGCCACATACCCTGGACCTCTCTCTAGGATGGAGCAGGAGGGATTACCTTGTACTCCTCCCCAATATATAGCTACGGTGTTCCCAAGGCTTCCAAACCAGCGTGGACGCTTGGGGACTTTGTAAGGCTCAGCCACCACTGCTAGGGCAACTGACCACTCCGCGAGGCATTGCTGTAACAGGTCTTGCGCCGCGCGGCAGTGATTAAGGTTGCCTTGAAGGACCCTTAGCTCGTTGAATTTTGCAACATTGTGACCTCCTCCATCAGCTGATTTGCTGACTGGGCTGTTTTGCTTTTTGTACACGACTCAGAGGGGTTCTGAATCCCACCTTTCGTAGTTTTCTTTTTCGGTGGGTTACATTTATCTCCGCCTAGCCTATGGTCTGCTGGTCGACCAAGATCCGCGCATAGGGGGCAATTTGGCGCTTGCGCTTTGCATTCGCGAGCTCTATGTCCCTGTTCACCACAATTATAGCAGCACAGACTTCTGTCTACTATATTTTGGCATTGCCTCCGGACATGCCCCGTTTCAAGGCATCTGAAGCATTGCATTTTTCTAGCTGCCAGGATTCGTACCTTTGCACTGACCCATCCCACAAGCACGTTCTTCTCTTCCGCGAGCTTGTGTACAACCGTGAGTGGGCATCGGACCCAGGCAGTTCCTAACCTGAAGTTGTTAAAGCGAATATCACCTACCTTCACTTGCTCTTCGAGACATCCTCCAGACCTAGCTATTGCCGCCGCTACATCCTGCTTTGTAATGGATTCGTCTAGGTCCATTACTCTAATCTCCCCTGTTTTAACGGGCCGTGCAATATGCACACCCAAATCGGCAAGAGCTACACGAAGTCGCTCTGCCAGAGCGTCTGCTTTTTTGGCACTATCAGGCTCTGGGACCTCCAGTATCAACCCGCCTGTGATTGCCTTCTTTTGACGAATTTGTGAAATTCCACAATCCGCCAAATTTATCCGTTCTCTGGCAGCTGCCATGGCTGCAGCGTAATTGACTACAGAGTTGTCAGTCAATGTTATGGTAACTGCCGCGGTTTTAGGAGCAACAGATGGCTTTTCGGCCGTTTTATTGTAGTTGGAGGAAGTTGGTCTGACCTGAGCCGCGCCTTTCGTTGAAGTAGATGCTTTCTTCGCTTTTCGTCCCACAACTTTGCTCCAAGTTGCTGTAGCTGATTGCTCCAGCTCCGGATTATTCTGTAGTTTAGAAGGTTCCTCTGAAGCAACCGATTGTGATACTTGAGCCACCTTAATTTTTTGTGTTTTCCTTGCATTTTTTTTTTCTTTTCCTGTATTTATCTGAGACTCAGTGCGTGTCTCTATCCTTATATCGGATAATACCTCGGCTCGAAAGTCGGCCAACTTTTGGTCAACTAGTTCAGCAATGTGATGCGCTAGTGGGTGTTCGACTATCTTTAGTCCAGATTCTTGTATCGGATATTCAGTCCGGCTGCCTTTTTGGTGTAGGCTGTTTACTTCCGTTGTCAGCCTGGTTAACTCAGATTTTAGATTGGTTAGTTCTGATCGGAGTTTGTCGTTTTCCATTTGAAGCTGCTGTATCTCTACGGTGGAAGTCCTCAGTGCCAGTTCCGAAGCAGCTGCTAACGCTGAACGAGCTGCTATGCGAAGGCTTTGTGCATGCGATCCCCTAAGGTTGCGGGAACTATCTACAACTTTCTCAATGGTGGACATAGACTCCACAATACGATTCCCTATGTCTGCAGGAGTGCAATTTTTGAGCTCTTGCTGTAAGTCCTCAACTGTGGGGAGGTCTTTTTTTGCCCTTGCCTTTGGCGCAATGTCGTAGGGGTCGAGAATGTCCACCTCGTCTACAGCTGGTTTCTTAGCCATTCCTGGCTTGCATAGATAGGGCTGCCGTCTTTTTCGCGCTTGAGCTCCTGATGCGGTCGACGCGCTTGATGCAAGTGAGCAGTCGGAACCGTCTGCCTCACTTTCCTTTTCCAATGGACGTGACAAAACGTACGTCATCTCCTCCTCATCTAGCGGGCCTTCTAACCCTCTCGTATTAATTTTTGTTTTTAAATTTGCCATTTTCGTCCCACGAGTACGGGGGATATACATGGTCCATCTGGGTGGTGCCCCCTGCACCCAGGTAAGCCTAACGTAACTCGCCACGGGGGTCGGCCGGTACCCTGGCGAGGTACGCACTAGCGACTGAACATCCCATCAGCCATGCATCCCTTCACGGTGCGCCGCCGCTTGGGATTCGGGGTAGTTTTTTATAGAGGTTTTCTTCCTCGTAGTCCGGCCGGTTAAGGCAAGACCATCGGTCCCACTAGAAGTCGCCAGACACGTAGGATTCGGGACCCTCCACAGTAGGATTACGAAGATGACAAGTGGTGTTTCTATTTCCACTTGAAATGATGTTACCTAGTAGTTTAAGATGGTAGCGGGTTTTTTGCTTTTTGCTCGACAAAGCCCAAAGAGAAAACTTCTGAAATTATAAATTACCAAATCTTAACCGCAGGAATCGAACTTGGAACCTCCCACTTATAAAACCTCAGTGCTGAACTACTGACCGAGAGAAGCTTACACATTTTTTTTCGATTGATGTTCTATTTTGATCTTCATCATCACATCAACCCATTACAGGGCACGGGACTCCTATAAAGGGCTTCGGCCGTAGTACACCACGCTGGTCAAGTTTAGATTGGTGGGCGCCTATGAGAACTCTCAGGTATGGAAATTTCCTTACGATGTATTTCACACATCTAAAGCAAGTGATATTTAATTCCACTTAACATTTAAAAGTTAGAGGTTCGTGATGGGATTCAAACTGGTCCCGCTGAGAGTAAAGTTAAAAACCTAACCACTACGCTATCACCGCTGCATGCATTTAGATAGTTCTTTTATACTAAAGGCTATTTAAATTTCACACAAAACATTTCAATAGTTTTTTATTATCATCTAAATTTCTTTATAACATATCTGTCCTTTTGTATATCATTGTATCTCTTGTTTTGTTTGTTTACCTACCTTCATTTTAATGTATTTTGTTAAGTTTATTTTAATTGGAAGAGCGGAGTCTTCTGACAGAGGGGTAGTAATACTACTCTTAAAATCAGGCTTCAGCGATATATTGATACCACTTTGTTTCTTACCGAAATAAACGAAAGATTTTTTTTTTAATAGTCGCTTTCAAATTTTGTTTACTTTAAAAAGGTGTTAATTAAAGTTATAGTTGGCGACTTGTCCGAAAGTTGAAACTTAAAGTTAACCAGGTAGACAATCTATAGTAACCAATATAGACAATAATGATTGTGATAATTCTGACACTCAATGAAATTGACAGGCATTAATGCTCTTATTTGCACCCTGTTTTTCCACATATAGCATAGCACTTTTTTGACAATGCCAATTCAATTCAGTTTATAGATTTATATATAAAAGTATTGGCGTTATTATGAAATTATTTTCTATTTAAAGACTTTAATGATGATGTAGTATGATATGGAAATGGGCTCACCTATTAAGAGTATTGCAGTTACATTAGATCCACAACCCTGATCGGTTTTTACACGACGTCGTCCTGGAACGCGAAATCGTTTAGCGGCATTTCTTTTTCGGTCAGGTCACTATCCACGCTCAAAGTCATTTACCAGACTAGTTTAGAGGGAATTCGGGAATCTTAAATACCTAATTGCCTCCGTCGGGTATCGAATACGGCTTCTACTTAAAAGACCGCAGCGTTCAGTCTGAATCAATCTGAAGAAATCTCCAAGCATCTTATATGCTGTGAACCTACTAATCGTTTTTTAAACTATCTTACAAAAACAAACAAGTGATTCTTAATAAAAATGTAAAAGCACCCCCTCAGACCTCCCCACCACTTTATGGCCTATACAAATATAACAACAAAGGTTTGCATGATTTAAATTCTCGTACACGTTTAATTTTAGTAACAAGCTCATAATGCTGGAACATTTGACGCAGACCTCGCTTCGCTTTCAGAGGAGGTATCTTTGAAAATCTTGAATAACTAGATAGCTGTTAACGGACTCGATTTTGTCTGCGTATTATATAGGTCAAGAGCTGGCGAATGGTTTTTTGGCAACGTTCACCGTTGTGGAATTAGTAACGTTTTTATCATCATTTCTAATTCAAACGACTAGGGTGTACGGGAGCTATGGTGATACGCTCGACCGTAACAATAGGAAGATCTTCCTCCGAGCGGGTGATCGTGCTCGGGGACCGAGGTCCGAACTTTCATTTTTGGAAGTTGTATATATAGGCATTCTTAGTGAACACTTCGCTAGCGCGATGTAGGATTTTAGAAGCGCCATCTAGTTATGTAATGTGGAGACCGCCACAAGGGTATACACCGACACTTCTTATTACTGCCACTTATAACTTGAAGGTTTCAATGCAAGAGTTAGTAGTCATGTTCTAGACAAACTCATTTCCACATGAATCTTAGAAATAAGAAGAATTAAATATTATTTTATAGTACCCAACGTACAGTACGGTGTCGTACGTGGTGACTAAGGGGATATAACGGAGAACGGTCAGCAGCGTCCTCGGTGCATCTACTACCATCTACTACGATCACCAATCCGTCTGCCCAGCGTGGTGATTACGGGCACGCTCTCTCATTGGGAGAGGCCTTTAGTCCAGCAGTGGACTTTTATAGGATTGATGATGATGACAGCGGCTTAAGTATTTAATACTAGCCTAACTTCTAGATAAATTTTTGCATGCCAATCTTGTTAGGATATGTGACACTAATAAAAACACCTATGTAAACCTGTTGCATCTACATATTCAAGCAAAATTATATTTATTGATTGATTGTATTAAAAAAATCAGTGCTACAGCTTACAGCTTTTGACACCTCTTATAAGAGGTTTAATTCTACTACAACACTACCACTTTTACTGTATCATCAATACTATGCCTTAGGCGGTGATTTCGGTTTAATAGGTATTCGAATTAACTCAAATAACTTGGTCGTAAATATCGTTATAAATGACAGAATTCATAAGCCACCGTATAATAGTCAAATAAATAAAATTTTATTGACCACAATTGACATAAAAACAATAAACACAAATGGTCTCTCCGATATTTTAATCCAATATGATTTATAGGGAACCCAACATTACCTTTATTTGCAAAAAGGGTTAACGTTCATACGGAATAAAGTATCGCGTCATTAAAACTATTTGTGAGGAAAAAGAGATTTAGGAAATCGTTAATTAGCTCCCAGTCTATAAAGGCGCTACAGCGTAGTGATCATAGTAACACGTAGCATAAACGTAGCACCCGCTACGGAGTTTTTTGTATTGACATTTTTGTAGAGCGTTTAACAAATTGTTAATTTTAACTAAATTGCAAGCTTTAGCGTACTTTAATTAAGTTAATGGATTCTAAAGGAAGTGAAAAGGAGACTCGACCGTTTTCGTCTCAAAATTAGTTTTGTCGGACGTGCTACACCGTCCAGAGACTTGAGAAACTTAACAAACTATTTAATTATCGAAATTTATTGTATTCGTAGTTTAATATTAAACTATGGACTTTATATGTTTAAGATGGATTCAAGTACCTTATAGGTACTTTGCGAGTCCTTACAGCAGTAGTTGTATCCAACATCATCACCACCAGAGTTTATACATTAATATTTTCTACTACCAAATTTCACGGTTTTGTGCCGCTTGTTCCTAGCGGCTCCTTCGAACTCGCTTGATATTGTCTGTCCAACTCGTTAGGGGTCTACCAGCAAAGTCAAAGACAAAGTCTAATATTTTTCTTTAATAACAAATTACCAGATGAATTAATTGAGATCTCTCAATAAGTTCAAAGTTTACATAAAACGTAAGCTTATAGAAAAATCCTATTATAATATTAAGAATTACATGTATGATAAATAAGCTTGGATATGAATTGCTCTAACTTCATAGCTCAACATCTGTGAGATGGTGATAACAAAAAAAACCTGGCTAAGTTTATTGTGGGCTCTTCTTAGACCAGCGCGCGTTTGGAACTCCCCTAGCTTTAGTTTTAAGTTAACGAATACAGTTATCACCATCACTAACATTAGTGTAACATGTTAATTGTATGAAGGCTTAGGAAGGAAGTGCCTGTAATAAGGTCTACATGAATAAAATATTTTTGAATTTGAATTTGACTTAAACACATAGATGGCACTTTTGACATGTCAAATATGAACATAGAAGTGAGTTGCTGCAGGGCTGCGTTTACCAGTACGGGTTCGCTATTCCAGCATCTTGAAACCTCAACTTCCATCAGTTCTCAAATAATTATTGTAAAACCAAATTATGTACCACATTGTAGCAAATAGTAGCGGGCTACCATCTCCGACTGCAGCACTTACCACCAGGTGAGATTGCAATTATGGGCTAATTTTTAGTAAAATAAAGCAAAATCTGTCCTTATTAATTCCGTTTGCTTTATTTTTTTTTTATATTCCTTTGATAAAAATTATTCTTTATTCTTACAGTCATATATTGCGCGGCGCAAGCTATTAATCTATTATGTAATGCCTTGCTTACGGGCTACCTGAAAGTACAGGATTTACATTGTACCGGAATGCTAAGCCGCTAAGCGGCACATTTTGCCGGGAGGGTGGTAACTAGCCACGGAGGTGAAATTCAGAAATTATAAATCCCCAAATTGCCCCTGCCAGGAGTCAAACCCGGGACCTCCAACTTAAAACCACAACGCTCACCGCTGCACCAGGGAGGTCATTAAACGCTCTAGTTTTCCATTTTACTCTTTTTCAACACTTGTAAAAGCCACTGCAGATTTACTTGCCTGCTTCTACTCGGTAAAATCCGTTTTCCGAACGGTTGGTAGTCCTACTTGAAATAAATGGATTTTGAATTTTGAATTTTTGAATTCAGCTCGCTTTCTGGACGTAATGATCTACAGTGGTACACGCTCACCACTACACCGACAAATGTAGATTCATAATACATAGCACAATGCATAACGAACAATGGTCTTGTAATTAGATACCGGCTCGCATTATACCCTTTAATTAAACTATGATACAAGGCTGATATTAGTCTGCGCCAACGAGTAAAATAAGTGTTATAGACATCGGTTTATCTTTGTGACTTTCCACAGATAGCATCTCTTAATACTTGTATATACGAGTATACACTTCTGTATAGTAGTTGTAGAACTTTTTGCGACAGAGCTCGTCCGGGGAAGTACTATCACCGTGCTTATTTTTGCTGTTAAGCAGCAATATTTGACGGCGCATATTGATTGGCGCAGTGGGCAGCGACCCTGATTTCTGAGTCCAAGGCCGTGGGTTCGATTCCCACAACTGGAGAATGCTTGTGTGATGAACATGAATGTTTTTCAGTGTCTGGGTGTTTATATGTGTATTATAAGTAATTATGTATACAATTCATAAAAATATTCATCAGTTATCTTAGTACCCATAACACAAGCTACGCTTACTTTGCGCGGTGTGTGTATTGTCGTAGTATATTTATTTATTAATATTTCAATGCTGTTTGTCATACCTCAGAGGTAGTCCAATTTTAGTTTGGTGAAAGATCCAAGAAAAATAAAGGGAACTCGTCAAATATTATAGCTATTTGATTATTTTTTCATGAAACTTGAGCATTTTTTTGCGACAAGTACGATTCAATCACGACCAACTGATGATGCAGATCAAGGCCACAATCTACACAATACTAAGCATTACACTAGTTACACTTCGATTACGGTAAGCAATTTATACTCGTCACAATAAAGAAGATGGTAAAGTGCTGGGAAAACTCCTCAAGCATTAACGGCTTCGGGAAAAACAATACTTGACAAAAAGAACCATATTACATCATGAAAATTAAGCATCAACAGCTTAATTCGCGGAGTATAGCAAATGAATCTTAATATTCATAAATAATAATATATATTTCTCGCGTTTTAGTTGTTCAACAAAGTTGATTCTTTTTTTTCAAATCCTATTTTAATTGACTACGTACCACACATATTGAGATGAACACCTCTTTTTTTAATAACTTGTAACATTTTCTTCGTAGATAAAGTTAGAGCACAACTTGTTAAAAACAAAATTAAATCAGTGTGTCGACTTTGGAGACAGTAACGATAGCTCAAAGATAACTTTGAGGAAGCAAACGTTTGTATCGCGGCAACTTGCGCCGACTTGTTCTAACTAGTTCCTTGTCTCGGGCTCATTTGCAGACGCGCGCTAATTGCGCGCTTTGTGTGTCATTGTTTAATTAAGTCACGTCTACGATGCGAAAAATAATGACGTCATTGCTTAGTTAATTTTGTGATGTAGCAGTCGCTCTGTGACCTGGATACTACGCTGCTAATGAGTTCATATTTACATGTGGATTTTGAATTGGACTGCAAATTTTACTTAGTACTCACGAATATCACTCCTCGCCTCGCGCTTTAACTTATCGTTATGTAGTAGAGGTTATCAGTATGTTTTGGGTCTTTGTAAAGTTCTGAAGTGTATGTATGATGTCTTAAAAGAACAAGCAGAACTACACACTTAATAAAATTACGGTTTTCTACAAATCCTGGGATAAAAAGTAGCCTAAGTTACTGTCCGTCTTTACAACTAGCTCTATGCCAAAAATCAAGTTGATTGGTTGGTAAGTTAGAGCGTTAAGGAAGGACGAACAATTAAACACATTTTCACATTTATAATATTGGTAAGGATAAAATTTAAACTCAATTCCTTAACTTCAAATTTATATTAATTTCTATTGCCTAAAATACGCAGCAAATCTTAACGTTTATTAACTAATTATTTATGTTCACTACAATACGCTTTATATCATTGAAGGTACACTAAACATAGTTTCGAGACAAGGTTTTTAAAGTAGCGACATGTATATCAGTGTTTCGACTTCCACGCCGGCGACGATAACACAAAGATAACTTTGAGGAAACAAACGTTTGTATCGCGGCAACTTGCGCCGACTTGTTCTAACTAGTTGCTTGTCTCAGGCTCATTTGCAAACGCGCGCTAATTGCGCGCTTTGTGTGTCATTGTTTAATTAAGTCAGGTTTGCGATGCGAAAAATAATGACGTCATTGTTTATATGACTTTGTTGTTTTCCGTGACCTGGATACACTGGTGTTGAGTTACATGAAGCTGTTACAGCGAAACTACTTAACATACATAATTATGAGAAGTTAGGAAAAAAACCGCCTACATTTGGGTGTGTTTATTTCATCATTAGTACTTTGAGTTTTAGTGACTTTGATATAAAAGTGAGACAATTGCTGTCGCTGACTTTTTTGTAGACATTATCAAACTTTACATTATATATCTCTTTTCGTCAAGGTAGCGCTCGTAATAAAGGTTGTTTTTCGCCATTTTTTCCCGACTTAGTTTGCAGATCCGACTTCCACGTAAAAGATTTTTCATTTTAATTTATATGATATGAATGATCTGAAGGTTTAAGGCCGTAGTCCAATCTTGAAAATAGATTGAGTTATTTGCTTCTTTAATTTAAGCAATTAAATATCATCTTTAACGGTGAAGGAAGACATCGTGAAAAAACCTGCATGCCTTATTTTCCCTATAATTTTCTCAAGAGCATGTGAACTACGGCCTGAACAGTTCTCATTGTGAAAGGAGACCCGTGGCCTCTAGTAGGTCACGAAGATGATGAACACGTTCAAGACATTAGATGGTTCGGATTCATGCGTGATTTTATAATGCGGTCAAAGTAAAAAACAATAATTCTGCGCGACGAAGTGGACTGCTTTTGTAACATAAGCTTGTGAGTAAAATAAAATCCAGCAAACATGAACATGATAAATTAATTCACAGCGCAGCAGACAGACAGACCGACGCATAAAATATTCAAATAATACTCGCTTTATTCACAACGAATTATTATTATTATTGACGTCATTTATTACACACGCAACCAAACCGACCTTGAATTTCATTATTTTGCGCTTTAATTTCGCGCATAATAAAGCCAAAGCCAATTTAATTATGCAAGTCCTTCGCGGACTGTTAATAAATTATTCAAAATTAAATCCAAGTATTTTTAATCCCTGCTAATAATATTAATGCGGAAGAATATTTTTTAGTATGTTCGTTCATTTTCCGTTCACAGAACAAAGAACCGACGATATTTTTTGCTATGGGTCATAGAGTGTCTGAAGTAGATAGGAAGATATTGGTTTCATTGAGGATAAATCAAAAGCGCAATTAAGATATCACTTCATGCTTCACATGGTTAAAATCCATTGAAGTCCCTACTGTCAATCCATTAGCATCATTCTAAATACACAATCACTCACAATCGTCTGGTTTCTAGTCCGATCTACTACCATTATTTCAATAAGAGATATTGGTACTTTAAAGACTCCTTCCTGTACTAAGAGGAAGGAGTGAATGGCATAGTGAATCCAGTATACCGTTTAACGGAGATATGAATGCCTGGAGTAGGGAGATGAAGTTGAATATGCTATGATGATGACTGAAGCGATGATTGAGACATTATGTTGATAATGGGATCTAGTGGTTATCCAGAACCTATTTTTATGCCATTTAAGGAAATGTAGTCTTGTGAACTCGTTGCTTCTGACGCTCTATAAGTCTTGAGTTATTATGGGTCAACAAGGTTGGGGTCTTAGCCTCTGGAAGATCATGTGCCAGTATTATTTAACAAATTATGAAACCTTGCGGAGAGGTCTTTGTTAGGAACCAGTTGGTTTAGTTAAACTAAGTGGAAGTTTCCGAGTTCGATTCCAGGCTATTTGGGAACTTTCTCCGCTCTAGGCCGAAGGGCGGCTTTGGTCATCGCTAAATGACACCCTATCGACTATAGACGTGCTGTAAAGCGCTTTCGCTACGCCTCTGTGTAAAAAACGATAACTGTATGGGTTTAATATTATTGTGACTACTATATCCCTTACAGGTTAGCCCGTTACCATTTAGACAGCATCGTTACTTACCAGCAGGCGAGGTTCAATCCTAGTCAAGGCCTAGTCTCTTCACAGAATGAGAAGGATTCAGGCCGTAGTCCACCATGCTCGCCAAGTACGGATTGGTAGACTTCTCATGCTTTTAAGAATATAATTAATGTATGCAGGATTAATTATGATTGTAAATCCTTCACTGGTAAAGCAAATTATTCTTTATTGTTTAAAAAAACAATGATGACAAGACCACCAAAATTGCCGTCAAAGTTTAATTTTAAATAAGTTTTGCCCGTTTTATAGAAATAAGAGGGATCTTGTTTCTATGAAACGGGCAACAGCTTATTCTGTGCTTATACTACCATCGACTGCGATCACCAACTCGTCTTCCCATGGTGGTGAATTCCTTTTGGGAGGGGCAGTGCAGTGGACTATTACAGGCTATAACTATGAATTGACTTCCGAGCTGGTCACTACTGTTGACATCTTGGAAATTTCTCTCAAAAGTTCAGCTTGCATTAACCGTCAGCTGAATGATAAAAAAGCTTTGGTATGAATTATAGAATGAGAAGGATTCAGGCCGTAGTCCATATAATATAAAGCTCTAACCTGGTTGATTTTTAGATTTAAATGACAATGTGAGATGGTGATAACAAAAAGAGCACAGGGTAAGTTTCTTGTTGGCTTCTTTTTAGATCAAAGTGCATTTGTAACCCTCGTAGCTTCTACCTACTACCTTGAAAACATTATTTAGGTTACATACGCATTTAAAATGCCATCGATGGGCCTATTTGATTTGACCCAAACCGAAGCAGCCAAAACCACAGAGCGTGCAAATACATACGATAATCATATTATATTATTTTCCGGACAGCCCGTAATGCTATTATCCTGTACCGAAAAAAATGGCAAAGTAAGAGCCACTAAGCTAAATAGGAGGAAAAACTTACGATCATAACCGTGACGCTTTAGAAATAGACGGAGCGTGTGGAAGATTAAACAGCATCTTAATGAGACGGAGTGTTTTTGTGCCCTCACTAGGACTGACGTTATCGAGGGAGCTGCTGGACACATGCGACACTAAACGAGTGTTAAATTACATACAAATAGCATATGTCCAGCCGTCGATTACTATGGACTGCAACGTTTTATTTGTAGTCCTTTACTGCAATATTACTTTGTCGAAAGTAACTTTATCTGAGGTAGTATAGGACTAACCTGGTATAGTTATGGCACCTTTACTAAACTGTTTACCCTAATCAGGTTTTAAGCGTATGGAAACATTGAATTGCTTGCCGAAACCACCAGGCCTGGTCAGACAAACTGAATATCACCACTGCACCAGATTAACTAGTGATTTATAAAATTTTATATGAAATAATCTTCTATACATAATTATGTGTGTACCAAAATATCACTTTTGGTATTTCGACATTAAATAATTTACTACTTTGAAGAGTGATTAAAAAAAACGTTTCCAATATTTTTTTTATCGCTAACATGAGACAATAAAGCTGAGTGACATTTTTCATACCGGGCAATTACCTTGCTAATTTAGCATGGGCTTCAAAACTATACCTACAAATTCTTTCATTTATTCTCGGGTAACGCATCTACACTTATTAAAACATCACATACGAGCATCTTCGATAGATCGCAAAATACTCACACATGGAAAATCTTACTTCGGCGAACCAATTTGTCAATAGTTATTGGTTTTAGTAACTTATTTTTACTTGGCAAAGTTATAATATATATATATATATATATATACTCATCTTAATATACCTTTTTTTTAGGAAATAGTTAACTAATCTTTGGAATTTAAGACGTTTTTCAAGTATATTCGAATCGCTCAAAAATATGTTGCCAACTTTAAAACGAAAACTATGTAGTCTCCAAACGCACGTTGGTCTGAGAAGGACCCACATGAAATTCAGCTGCGTTTTGTATTTGATTTCAAAGGATTAGCTTTTTTAGCTAAGCTTAGCTAAAAAGTCGTTAATCTGGCCCCGAATACAAAAGAATAGCAATTTCTATGCCAAATTTTATTATTATCGTTTGAAGAGCTTAGGCAATATTACCTATCGTAATATATCTACATCAGCTTTTTTTAACATCTTGTACAAATTAGTCCTTGATCGCAATATCACCTGTTAAGTGATAATATAGTCTAAGATGGTAGCGTTACGGTACGCGGCATCGTAATGGAATGCTCAACCGCTTGGCACATCATTGTTAGAGGGGTGTTTACTAGAACTGCCAAACCCTCCCATCAGAACAGACCTCTCCCTCAGAACGCCTAGCCACGTACGACACCCGTGGGTGGTGATATAAGTAAGCCTTAAGCCTTACTGTTAAATTAATAAAAAAACTATTCAACGTAAAAAATCGTATTGAATCTGCAAGTAGTTTTTTTATCTTTATTTAACTGCTTATGCTTTTATGCTGTCCCATATAATAATATGACGAAGGCTTTTAAAAGATTATCTCTGAAACTGCTCAAAGGAAAAAAGCAAATTAAAGTTGGCTTCGTGTTTTATAAAGTCTACCACCGGTCTTTAACTCTGTCTTGCTGAATAAAACAATAGTGCATTTCAACGCGAGTGTGCAAATTATGACAATCGTGCAGATTCTGTTCAATATAGTGTACATTATGCTAAAAGTAATCTTAGTCCCATAACACAAGCTACGCTTACTTTGGGGCTAGCTAGCGATGTGTGTATCGACGTAGTATATATTTATTGTATAGATTTACGAACCTCTTTAAACCTGAATCTTTGTGTGAGAATGCATGCGCTTTACCGCTAAGTGGGACACGAAAGTCCAGGGCTTATGTCGCTGTATAATATAACTAAAAGCTCTAAGTTATGTAACTCCTATTAGCCCGGAGGTTTTCAGTGCAGTTCATTTGTTAATCTTTCCTACCCGCCGGTACCCAAACGAGGTTGACCGACTTTTCAGTTCCCGGCAAAATGAAGTTTGCACATGAAAAGTTAACATTCTAAGTCTAACATAATGCAAAATGACACGATATTAATAAAGAGGAAGCAAGATATAAAATTGCTACTTACAAGCCGTTGCGGTTATTTGTCTTTAAACACAGTTTCTCTCCTAGTTTCTTCCTTTTTTTTATTCCACTACAAGTTAGCCCTTGACTGCAATCTCACCTGGAAGTAAGTGATGATGCAGTCTAAGATGGTAGCAAGTACCCCTATTCTGTCGCCTGTCGGAGGTAAGTCCTCGAGTTGAAAAGCACACCCCGTGTTCCTAGTGTTTTTACCGATTTTGTGGTTACCGTCGTGTGGTACTTCAAAGTCAAAAATATTTTTGTTCAAGTAGGCCCATAGGTGGTACTTTTGATGAGCACATAAGAATTACACGGTAGTGAGATGATGGCGATAACCACATTCGTAAACTTAAAACTAAAGGTACGAGGGTTTCAAACGCGTCCTGGTCTAAGAAGAAGCCCACACAATTTTTTTTTTTTATTTTGTTATCACCATCTCACAATGTCATTTTAAATTATTAGAAGAGCAACCTAGTTAGAGCTATATATTTAGCTCAGATAACGTAGTCCTTACGTTACGTTTAATACAAACTTTGAACTTTTTAAGAGACATCTCCAAGATGTCAATTGGTAGTTTATTGTAGAATTGCGTTCCAGTCCAGCGTGGGTCCTCCACGTTCTGACTTTAAGTATCTTTGAAGAATGTTATAGAGAACTCGGGTTAGGTGGCTTTGCGTGACGGCTTAACGTGCTCTCAGAGTCATCAGTTCCCACCAACCGACGATTTTCTAACTTCGAGCTGCTATTAAGAGTTATTTATCAGAATAACGAATTACGTAACAAGTTTCGGCCCAAGTTTTGACCCGTAGAGAAGCAAGTATGTTTATAATCGTTGAAGCCCACCAACTGGCACTGTAGCAGAGTGATGGCCTTCAGCTCTAAAACCCTTGATCCTACGAAAGAGAAGGCCTGTGTCTAGCAGTGGGATAATAATAATGTGACTCTTACCTTATTCCTAAGGTTCAGAACATATCTTAAGTGAAAATTTATCAACATGGAAGTTAAGGGCATAGAGTGTAACAAAGCGTCTCGCGTTACACACGAAACTATTATGCGAGGATTAAATCAGATTTGAAGCAGTTACCATCTTACCTGCACCACGGCAAACCCTACGGGCTACGAGTGGATCCGAACGTTTCATAAAAGCGTTATCCATTGCGTGCTTTGAATGAAACCGGATTTTGCCTGATTTTATCCAACTTTAGCTTTTTAAAAAATATTGTACGCTCGTCGAATATTCTAATGTTTAAGTTTCTGTTCACACAATGACATCAAAGATAGTACAAGTTTGATCTAAATGCTAAGCTGATCTTAAGTCCAATTTGGAAAAAAAAAAGAGGAACCTATATTTATAAATACCATGTCACCTGTTATTTCAGGAGTATCGAAATACAAAAGAAGTATTGAAATTGGTTTGCCCATTTTCATTATTTCTTTTTTAAGTGAATCCATCCATGTGAATATTTTAAGCGTCTACCGAGTAAACACGAGAAAAAAATTCACTTTTGTTGTATGAGAGCTCCTTAAATATTTATTTTATTGTTTTTGGTAGGTATTTGTTTTATATCGGCAACAGAAATATATTATCTGTGTTTATTTTAAGTCTAACTACGAGAATAAAAGCTCATGAGATAAACCCTGGTGACAGGTGGACAGACAGACAATCGGACGGACAGCGGAGTCTCAGTAAAAAGGGACCTTCCCTTTGGGTACCAAGCCCTAAAACTTTCCAACTTACAATATACCATAATATAGTTCAGCTACACGGCAATGTATGAATGACATTTATTTTAAGTGGAAGTTTGACTTTAAAATGTGACAACCACACCTTTATTGCGTTTTCCATCTTAAAACATACCGTTTACTTCTTTGAATTATACATATTCATTGAAGGCTTATAAAGGTCATGTTTTAAAATCGTAAGACTAAGGTAGCAATGTACATAGTTATTTGCTAATTTTGTGTAATCGCACAGTGGAAATGTCTCATGGTAGAAAACGTAATATTGCTTAGAGGAGTTTACGTCAAAGTAGCAATTAAGTACCTTTCCTCGGACAGGACTTAACGCGATCGTTTTATGAAGATAATGTTATAATTTGACATCGTTTTTCTATTTAGTTAACAAGGGTACAATAATTTTACTAACCCCAGACGATACGATGGATAAATTGAATTTAACTGGTTCGTCTTTCATCTGCTTGTATGTTTATGTGTCTGTTTGTGCCATTATAAAGCACTACACAGTTTATAAGCTTTTATGTCGGAATTGGTGTTATATGCGGTTAATATTTTTTTTTTTTTTGTTTTTTTTTTCGATCGTTATAATTGACGGACCTAGCCCAGTTCAGCCATCTAACGTTAAGTGGATGTTAGTGTGGGCTAAACTTCGCAAGGCATGCAAGAAACACGTCCTGCAAAATGCCGCCCTGTGTCCATCAACCTGAGGCGTAGGTGTGCGTCATGCGCCTGTAATTACACCAGCAACCACGGCCTTCAGAACGGAATACAGCTTCGCAAAAATGCTGCTTTGTGGCATAAATAAGAACCGTTATAGGCACCTGAGAGAACATCGTTGGGGGACGTGTCACTGAGAGTCCGGGAAGATTCCCTCGATTCCCTGGAGGGTCTGGGTTGCCGGAGGCCCCTGGTTGCGGAGCTTCTTTCTTGGTATGCGATAAGGGCGTCTCCAGGGGTCTCTACTCAGCAGTTCCTTCCTGGCCTGCTCCTTGGCGCTGCTTATTGCCACCTAAAGGGCCATCTTAGCCTGGCGATAATCCTCCCGCAGCTGCTCCTTCAGAACTCCGTCCAGACCATTCCGCCTAGGGCACCAAACATAGTCCCTGCGGGCTCAGTAACTGGCAGTGCGCAGGATCGCGATTTCATCCAACAAACAGTATACCCGTTTACGGCGGCGCCATCCAAGGGTCCTCGGCATTGAGGAGTCGCAGACCTCAGCGAGATCTACACTGGTGGTGGTCCCGGTCAATTTGGGTGAGACATCAACGAGGGAAACGATTCGGACCCTGGGGAGGTGCCATTGTGACATCCAGGGATGTTGAGAGGAACCTCAAATCGGACAAAATTATGATCTGACAGGGCCTCCACCCCAGTGGGCAATTCTGTCAGCATTGTTATTTACATTATTTACTTACGTACATTATTTACTTACGAACATTATTTACTCTAGTACATTATTTACTTAAATACGTTAAAACTTACGTACATTATTTACTTTAGTACATTATTTACTTAAGTCAATTATTTACTTAAAAACGTTATTTACTTCTGTACATTATTTACTTAAGTAAATTATTTACTTGCGTCCATTATTTACTTAAATACATTATTTACTTAAGTACATTATTTACGTATATAATTTGGTTAACCAAATTATTTACTTAATTACACTATTTACTTGTTTACATTTTTTACATACGTACATTATTTACTTACGTACATTATTTACTTAAATACGTTCAAACTAACGTACATTATTTACTTACGTTCTTTATTTACTTAAGTACATTATTTAGTTAAAAACGTTATTTACTTCTTTACATTATTTACTTACGTACATTATTAACGAAATTACATTATTTACTTATTTACATTATTTACTAACGTACTTTATTTACTTACGTACATTAGACTTAAATAGCTGCCGATCAGATTCCATCGTGAACTTTATCTTCTCTCATTCTTGTACTCTATCCTAAATAATCCAGTTACACCCTCATACCTTAAATACCGTTTTTGCTATATTTCCGATTCTGCTTTACATACTGACCTCTGATCTCAGCACAATAACCGTCTGCTACTCCCATTTTGCAAATCCAAGTTCTCCGGTAACTCTTCCACTTTTAGGCTACTACTACTGTTTTACTTTGGAATAATTTGCCTGCTGACATCCGTAAAAGTCAATCCCGTCCCATATTTAAGTGTCGTCTTAAAGACTACTATCTGTCTTTGAGTGAAGTAATTTGAACATATATCGTAATAAGTGTGTTTTATTTTTATTTTATTTTTTTTGTATTATATAATTAGCTCTTGCAGCTTTTCCTTCTGCCATAGGTTGCCTATAAGAGATTGCTTGCAGCAATACGCCGCCTTTGCATGTCTACAATTCTTGTTCTTTTGCTTATTCTATATTTTATGTATTTTTTGATGTTTATGTGCAACAAAGTATTTCTTCTTCTTCTTCTTCTACTACTTTAGTACATTATTTACTTATTTACATTATTTACTTGTTTACATTATTTTTATTTCTTAAGTAAATAATGTAAATATGTAAATAATGTACTTACGTAAATAATGTATTTAAGAAATAAAGTACTTAAGTAAATAATGCAAACAAGTAAAAAATGTATTTAAGTAAATAATGTACTTAAGTAAAGAATATACTTAAGTGTGTAAACAAGTAAATAATGTACTTAAGTAAATACTGTAAACAAGTAAATAATGCATTAAAGTAAATAACGTATTTAAGTAAATAAGGTACTGGAGTAAATAATGTACGTAAGTAAATAATGTACTTAAGTAAATAATGTACGTAAGTAAATAACGTATTTAAGTAAATAATGTACTTGAGTAAATAATGTACGTGAGTAAATAATGTACTTAAGTAAATAATGTACTTAAGTAAATAATTTACGTAAGTAAATAATGTAAACATGTTAATAATTTAAATTAGTAAATAATGTAATCAAGTAAATAATGTAAATAAGTAAATATTGTACTAAGGTTAATAATTTACGCATGTAAATTATGTACCTAAGTAAATAATGTACTTCAGTAAATAATGTACTTAAGTAAATAATGTACGTAAGTAAATAATGTACTTAAGTAAATACTGTAAACAAGTAAATAATGTATTTAAGTAAATAACGTGTATAAGTAAATAAAGTACTGGAGTAAATAATTTACGTAAGTAAATAATGTACTTAAGTAAATAATGTCCTTGAGAAAATAATGTACGTAAGTAAATAATGTAAATAAGTGAATTATGTACTTAAGTAAATAATGTATTTAAGTAAATAATGTACTTAAGTAAATAATGTACGTAAGTAAATAATGTACTTAAGTAAATAATGGACGTAAGTAAATAAAGTACTTATGTAAATTATGTACTTAAGTGAATAATGAACTAAAGTAAATAACGTACGTAAGTAAATAATGTACTTAAAAATATTAACAGTCATCTTAGTACGCACAACACAAGCTACGCTTATTTTGGGGCTGGCTGGCGATGTTTGTTTTGTCGTAGCATACTTATTATTTTTTTATATTGGAAAGTCTATATTTCTACTTTTGTTATAAATTATCACAAACATTTTATATTCGCATGATCAGGTGTATCTGCACGTATAGCTATAGACATTGCGCATTTCATTGTTGCGGTGTCGGCTACAGATTTAACTAGCTTACCAAAAGTAATTATGTAGTTTAATGAACGCACTCTCAAGTAACGGACGCTTACTTTCAACTAACTGCAACTTACCAGACTACCTTACTTACTACCGCTATCTAAAACTCAACATCGCGTCAACCCATTACCGGCCCACTTCAGAGCACGAGTCCCCTCCCACAATGAGAAGGGGTGAAGGCCGTAGTCCAGAACGCTGGCCCAGTGTGGATTGGTGGACTCCACACACCTTTGAGAACATTATGTAGAACTCACAGGCATGCAGGTTTACTCGCGATGTTTTCCTTCATAGTTAAAGCAAGTGATATTTGAATTACTTAAAACGATTTGAATTTCGGGATTTGAACGGGATTCGAACTCGGCCCTCCAAAAGTGAAGTCGAGCTCCTACCCAATGCACTATCGCCGCAATATTAGTTAAAATTATTGCAAAATTCAAAATCCTCATTTATTTCAAGTAGGCCTAATACAAGCACTTTTGAAACGTCAAGTCTGTCCGTGTGTAGCGACTCTACCACCGGTTCGGAAGGCAGATTCTACCGAGAAGAAGCCGGCAAGAAACTCAGCAGTTGCTCTTTTCCAACATTAAAAATTTACATTTTACATTTTAACATTCATTTTTCTATCTTGTGAGAGATGAAAGCGGAGCAGGATGCTTCCAGGCAACCTTGTCATTAAAAAATTCATCAATTGTATAGTAACCTCGCTGTAATAAATGTGTTTTAACAAATTCTTTAAACTTATTCATTGGCAGGCCCAAAATCACCTTAGGAATCATATTATAAAAGCGTAACGTACTCGTACATACAAAGACAGATTTGCCAACACAAATAACTTTAACTAACTTACTACGTTACTGTACGGAAAACGCGGCGCGGTCCGTACTTTGGTTGACAAAAATAAAAATAGATATGTAGTTGATTTTTATTTTTAAAAATACTAGCCTTTTTGTGATCATTGCCCATTTCCAATAAAACAAAACGAGTACACTCCATTGATGGCTTAAAATGTTTAAATGCTGAAGTGCAGACGCGAATGGACATGCATTATTCGGTTCGATTCATTTTACGGGCATGACCACACTTGTTCGGAAACCAGTTTTAACTAAAGTGATAAAAATCAAAGTCAAAGTCAAATATTATTTATTCAAATAGGCACATAGATGGCACTTTCGATGCGTACATTAATTAAAAAAAAAGAATGAAATGATGGCGATACTACATTCGAACCCTAAATCTACGCGGGTTCCAAACGCGCCCTGGTCTAAGTTGAAGCCCACAACAAACTTAGCACAGTGTGTTTTTTGCTATCACCATCTCACATTTTCATTTAAAGATACAATTCAGCTAGAGCAATTACTTACACCCAAGCTTTTTTATCGTGTACGTTGTCCTTTGGACTATAATAGGATTTTTCTATAGTTATAATTCCAGTATTATTACAAACACATATCTCGTCTACCGCCGCGCAAGAACGCAGACGATTTGCTGCGATTAAATGTGTGATCACTCGTCTACAGCAGACTGGTGCAAAGTAACATATATTTAAGGCAGCAATTGTTGCAACGAACTAAGAACAATCGGCTGTCCCTGGTGCAATGCTATCTGGTAAATGGGTCGCATTTAAGTACTTCCTGAAAACTATTTATTTTGCTTAAGCTTTCAATACTAAATACTCTTTCTTTTAAGATGTATTTTATTAGAACTCGATAAAGTATAATTGTGCGATATAATAAGAATGATTTACTATTGGACTGCCCTGTTGATCTTACGGTTTGCACATGGCTAAGGAGAGATTAGATTTAAAACCGGAATCCAAGGTCCTGGGTTCAAATCTAATTGACCTTATGGACAGTGTTGCCCTTGTACTTTGGGGACCACGCTAAAATTTCAGTCCCAGTTATTGCCCCCATCACTGACATGTAATAATAATCGTTGAACCCCGCAATAGTGATAAAAGATACCTGATGAATATTTTTATGGATATAATACATAAATTCTTATAATATACTGATAAACACCCATACCCTCAAAAACAAACATGCTTATCACACAAACATTTTCCAGCTTAGAGAATCGAACCCACGGTCTCGGACTCAGTAAGCACAGTCGTTGCCCAATGTGTCAGTCGGTCGTCAAAATACAGCAACATGAAAGCCATGCAAGAAGGATTGCTGCTCAGCGGCAAAAATAATTATGGCGTTACTACTTCCCCGGAAGAACTCTATCACGAAAGGGTATATATTTTTAAGCCATACCCCTGCCCCATGTCCATTCCTGCGCGAGCTATTACCGGAACTTATAACTTATTCGTATGGCGGCACGTCTTTATTGGTAGGGAAACTAGCCACGGCGGAAGCCACACCGGAAATTTCAGAATAAGTAAATTCCTAAATAACCTCTAATGAGGATCGAAACTAGGCCCTCCGCTTATAAGACCACAGCGTGGCGCTGCACCAGGCAGGTCATCAATTTTCATCTCATTACGATGAGTGTAATTACTAGTAGAGCTTTTTGTGACAGAGCTACTATCGCCATTCTTATATCTGCCGCTAAGCAGCATTGTTGCAATTCTGTGTTCCGGTGTGAAGGGCGCGGGTGCCGGTGTAATTACGGGTACATGAGGCTTGACACCTACGTCTGAAACTGATGGACTCAGGGCGGCATGTTGTCCCGTGAAGTATTGCTCTGTTTATATGTATATTCAAAAAAACTATGTGTGTGTGTGCAAGTCATACAAGGTACAAGTGAAACTTCTGAAAAGACCCTGATTAAAAAACTTATTGTAAAATGAACAGTCGCTTCATGTTAACTGTATATTTATAAGTACATAAAATAAAGTACTCATTACTTTATTTTATAACATACTAGCTGTTGCCTGCGACTTCGTCTGCGTTTGATTTTGTTTTTTGATGTGGCATTAAATTTAGTTGTAGATCTAAAATAATTTAAAGTATTCAGTATCGTTAAGCCTTAAATGAGGAGTTTGCTGCTGTCTGCTGTCCGCTGAGGAGTTTTGTCCTCTATCTCCAACCACAGTTTGGGTAAAATTAAACACATATTATAACATATTGGATAGAAGCAGGCGTTACTTTGCGGAAATCCATGATATATTATCGAAATTAAGCTTAATTTGCTATGCTCCGCGAATTGCACGAGAATCTGTGTGGTATAATTTATAATTTCTTCAATCCTTATACTCCACACCAAACAGATCTTCGGCAATATACCCTTTACGCACATTCAGCTCCGAAACCGGAGCATCCTCAGGAGATGTTGACTTTACAATGAATAATTGTCATGAGTATAGCAAATTAAGCTTAATTTCGATAATATATTATAACCTCTATAGTACAAAAATAATTATTTAAATCGGTTATAATTTGTCGGAGTTACGGTGTAAAATCGTCAAATACTCATCCCCTCTCCCAAAGGAACCGAGCTTAATGTCGGGATAAAAAGTATCCTATATTACTTCTAACACTTAAAAATATGTGTACAAAGTTTCATAAGGATCGGTTAAGTGGTTTTTGCGTGAAAGCGTAACAAACAAACTTATATTCACATTTATAATATTAGTAGGGATACTAACTTCAGGTACTGGTACTTACAGTATTTTTTTATAATATTATTATCCGTTGGAACATCACTTTGCCTTTGAAAATCATCTAAAAAAAAGAAACAAATAACATACATGTCGGCGATACGCCAGGGTTTTCACGCTCGGTGTCCATTATAATAAAATAACTCACAAAATATCACGTAGTTTATTTTCGCACAATTGCTAGTATAGAACAGAGACGATTTACATAAATTAAACGCTTTTATAGTTTCCTTACAATGGCTAAAACGGATATAGCAAATACAACTTCTTTTGAAACAAACAAATAAAATTAGGTACTGCAAAATAATTCTTAAAATATTCCTTAATATTTATAATTAATGTTTAATCAATTTAAATTACTTAAAATGATTAATCATTTATATAATACAGAGATTTGTTCATTTAATTGCAACAAACATTAGTCAGTCTAAAGATGGCGCTGCAGGCCAGATTTAAAATGAATTAAAAAAAGACTTATTGCATAAAATAATAAAGTTTGATACAGAATAATGATATTAATTCTATAAGATATTAATTTGAACATTTTCACAGTAAATAAAGTAGTTTAACAATAAATGGAACATCAAACATCTTTAAAACATTCAAACAGTCAAAACAGTGTCTATTAAATATCAGGCCCTAATAAGTAGCGGTTTCATGTTTACAAATAACTATTTGAATTTAAATCCGATATATTTCAGATATTTTTATAATAAAATATTCACTTTAACGATAAACTAAAACGTTAATATCAATAGTCGCCAATTATTGCCGACAGGTGGCGATTTGCGCCCATACGGCCATACTGACTCCAGCGCGTCCCTTGCGCTGTTTTTATGACATAATTTCAAAAGCCTCACCCATACTGAGATCTAGCCAACACACAAGGCATCACCCATCATGGGATCTAGCCAACACACAAGGCATCACCCATCCTGGGATCTAGCCAACACACAAGGCATCACCCATCCTGGGATCTAGCCAACACACAAGGCATCACCCATCCTGGGATCTAGCCAACACACAAGGCATCACCCATCCTGGGATCTAGCCAACACATAAGGCATCACCCATCCTGGGATCTAGCCAACAAGACCAGGTTTAAAAGGATACGCATGGTGGCCAGCCAGCGTTTAAGGAAGGATATTGGATAGGAAAAATAAGTTTCACGCACACACATTAATAATTACAATCTTAAATCATATCAATTATTAACACATTAATAATTACAAAATTAAATTATAAACCATATCAATTCACTCGTATGTTATCATGTAGAACTAACTTTGTCCGAAAAGGAAGTGGACGCACCTTCGGTTTCCACTGATTCCTCCGCCCATACGGTCAATTCGTCTGAGTTGTCAGAATCATTGAAAGGGTCTGATTGAGCTATGGGAGCGGGACGTGAGGCATCGTGATTTGCAATCTTTTCTGAACAACCACGAAGGTTAACATGCCTATATCGATCATTTGGTAATATTTCTAAAAATTTCCATCGGACCTTCAAATTTTGAGCCTAACTTAGTAGTGTGTCGTTCATGGCGCCGCATTAAGACGAAGTCACCGACTTTAAATGGACGGATTGTGGCTTTACCTTTATCAAAACGAGTTTTATCGCTAAGGGACCGCTCGTCCATCCGTTTTTTAGCAATCGATCTAACTTCCTCTAAGTTGTCTGTTAGTATGTCATCGTCAATTTGCAATATTTTAATGGCAGGTGGGTAACATCTTTTTCCTAATAATAATTCCATGGGACTTTTACCTGTACTTTTTGATACTGTGCAGTTAATAGCTAATTGTAATTCTTGTAAAGCTGTGTGCCATGGCCTACTCAGTTCTATAACAGACATGATATCCTTTATAACTTTCATTAATCGTTCAACCTGACCATTGGCCCTACTAGCTCCCTTTGCTACTACGTGGTGTTGAATCCCATATCGTTGACAGAAGTTTTTAAACTCTGTTGAAGTCATACTTTTATCTTGGTCAGTAATTAATCGCGATGGAGAGCCAAATATTGTAATCAGATTTTGAAAACATTTGATTGCAGTTTCACTAGTACGATCATTTGTGTAAATCATATGGACATATTTAGTAAAGCCGTCAATAAATACAAAAGCATATTCAGGTTCACTTCGTTTTCCGTTCATTCTTCCAGTTATATCCGCATGAACGGTATGGAAAGGAACAGCTATTTTGTCAACGGGATGTAAAGTAACCTGTCTAGCACCAGATACTCCTTTTCTAACTCTACACATGACGCAATTTTCTACAAATTTTCTGATTAATCTGGTCATATTAGGGAACCAGTACTGCTCTCGCAATTTTTCAAGGATCTTTTCCCAACCGAAATGTTGAAGATTATCATGATAATGGGATATAAGATTCCATCTATAATTACGTGGAACTATAATTAACTTATGTGTCTTGTTATTAATCTGTACTTTACGTCTCAGTAATTTATCCTGAAGTATAACGTAAGTATCTGCGATATTCTTGGGAATCGAATCACCTTTCAATTGCTCTACAATACTAGATAGAGTTGAATCGCGTTTTTGTTCTACAAGGAGCCAGTTATGATCAAGTGTAGTGGTATTAATGGACCAAATTAGGGGTCTTGATTTATTAAATTCTAAACAGCGCTTTAATTGACGTCCATTAGAATTTTTAATTGGATTACGACTAAAAAAATCAGCATGAGCAAGTTTATCGCCCTTACGGTATTCAATTTCAAATTGAAAATTTTGCAAGAAGGCCCACCATCTATGCACTCTGGGGGTTATGTCTCGTTTGTGACTCGAAGCTTTTAATGAATTGCAGTCTGTGACTAGTTTAAATGACCGGCCATGAAGGAAATGGCGAAAATGTTTAATAGCCTTTACCACTGCAAGAGTCTCTAGTTCGTAGGAGTGGTATTTACTCTCTGTATCTGAAGTTCTCATACTAAAATAAGCTACTACTAAAGGATTCCTATCTTGTCTCTGAATCAGAACGGCGCCATAAAGAAAAATTTTGTTAAGTTTTGGAAGGAAACTAAGGCTTTTAATTATAAACAAAGAAAGCCTGTATCAGTAGACGGCTTGCAGTGTCACGAACAGATAGCCAATATGTTTGCAAATAAGTTTAAAGTCCAACCGCTGCAGGTGGATCCGATGTTGAGGGGTAATAACTATTCCAAATTCTTACCCAACCCTGGTAGTGTTCAAATACAGTTTTCGGCTAGTGAGGTAACCGATATTGTGACTAAAATGAAAAGGGGAAAAAGCCCAGGCTATGATGATGTGAGTATAGAGCATATATTATACGGAGGAAGACTACTTCATGAGAAGCTCTGTGGTTTATACAACCTATGTATAAGGTATTCTTATCTTCCACACAATCTTATGAGAACAATAGTTGTTCCGATTGTGAAAAGTAAAACAGGGGATTTGGGATCGGCCTCTAACTATCGCCCTATTTCCCTGGGTACGGTGATTGGTAAGATTTTGGAGCGCCTTGTGCAACCTAAACTGCTTAAAAATGTGGTTATTGATGATGCACAGTTTGGTTTCCGACCTGGTCTCTCGACGGACTCAGCCATCGTCAGTTTAAAACACACGATACAGTATTACACAAAACGTGACACCTCTATTTATGCGTGTTTTCTAGACCTGAGCCGGGCATTTGACCTGGTAAATTATGATATTCTCTGGGAGAAGCTGTTCCAGTCTCAGGTCCCCAACGAAATTGTGGGTTTGTTGAGACACTGGTACGGCAACCAAACTAATGCTGTGAAATGGGGCGACGCGACATCTAATTTTTACAAATTAGACTGCGGTGTTCGGCAAGGAGGGATAACCTCTCCGGATCTTTTTAATATTTATGTTTATAACTTGATAGAGGAACTGAGGGAAACCAAAATCGGATGCCACATTAATGGAGTATGTTTGAATAGTTTAAGTTATGCTGATGATATGGTTATTCTTAGTCCGTCTATTAAAGGCCTCAGAAAGCTACTTTCAGTTTGCGAGCATTATGCCAATGCACACGGACTGAAGTATAACGTTGACAAAACGGAAATGCTTATTTTGAAGGCGTGTAAAGGTCCGGATAGGACCCCAGGAATAATTTTAAATGGTAAAGCAGTTCGGATTGTACAGAAATTCAAATACCTTGGACATATTCTCACGGAACATCTAAAGGATGACAGCGACATTGAGAGGGAAAGGAGGGCGCTTTCGATTCGGTGTAACATGCTGGCACGTAGATTTGGTAAATGTAGCAAGGAAGTCAAAATAACTTTATTTAACGCCTACTGTCAGTGCTTCTACACCTGCCAGCTCTGGACAAATTTTTTCAAAAAGTCATTTTCTGCCATAAGAGTGCAATACAACGATGCTTTCCGAATACTCATGGGCCTACCGCGGTATTGCAGCGCTTCAACAATGTTCGCCGAATCGGGAGTGCCTGACTTTTATTGTATTGTTAGAGCTCGTGTAGCATCCTTTTGGGAAAGAATTAGGAACTCTAACAATGGAATACTTAGGGTCGTCTGTGAGGGGATGCCGAGTCCTATTTCAGACTATTGGCTGTCTGTTCATCGGGACTGGAACAAAAAATAAAATAAGAACCTATGACATCTGAAATAAGTTTATTAACTATTTCAGTTAGATGTAAGTTTTAATGTATACATTTAATTATAGATTTCTTTGTATATAAAAGCTGATATATGGGTTTATATGCCTTTAAATAAAAACTTTATTATTATTATTATAACCAATTGAACTGGCATCTGTATGTAGCTCAGTTGGCAAATTTGGATCAAATATAGTTAAAACTGGGGAAGATGTGAGTATGTTAATTATTTCTCGTCGAGCAATTTCATGTCGGTCAGTCCAATTAAAAGAAACATTTGCTTTAGTTAGGTTGTATAGAGGTGCCATGATTTTAGAGAAATTGGGTACAAATTTTCGAAAATAACCTGCTAAGCCGTTAAATTGCCTTACTTCTTTTATATTTTTAGGCGTTGAAGAGTCAGTAAGAGCCTGAACTTTCCTTGGGCTTGGCCTAACAGTGCCATTTTCAATAATGTTACCAAGATATTCAATTTTAGTTTTAAGAAAAGAACATTTGGCAATATTTAGAGAAAATCCAGCCTGAGTTAATCTAGTCAAAATGAGATTCAAATTTATCAAACCCTGTTGCACGGATTCAGATACAACCAGAATATCGTCAACATAAACTAAAGCAATATTATCTCTATAATCACCTAAGGCGGCATTTATGGCGCGTTGGTATACAGACGGAGCATTACATAGACCGAATGGCATTCGAAGATATTCAAACTGTCCATCCGGGGTTACAAATGCAGTTTTCTCGATAGAGTCTTCCGCTATAGGAATACCGTGGAAACCAGAGGCCATGTCTAAATAACTATAATATCGAGCTTTGCCTAATCTATCAATTTGGTCCGCTATAAGGGGTAAAGGATAATTGTCTCTAACGGTATTTGAATTTAACTCTCTGAAATCAACGCAAAGTCGGTCCGTACCGTCCTTTTTCTTAACTAATAATATAGGGCTGCTGAACGGAGACGAGCTATCTCTTATTATGCCATTTTCTTTTAGGTCTTTAATAATATCTCTGACCTTCTCACGTTCTAAAGGGGACAAACGATATGGTCGGCGTTGCACGATCTTATCGGGATTTTTTAATCAAATTTTTAGCTCCCCGGTGATTACCTGTGAGACGCGATTTCCAGATGTGAAATTATCCTTGAACTCATTGATATGACGATAGATTTCTTTAATTTGTGTATCGTTAGTAAGGTCGGTATCTAATTCAAAAGAAGATGTTAAATTTAAACATTGATAAAGAACTCGCGATTATTTGATATACTGTCCTCGCTAAGGGTAACGCTAAGGCCGGGTATATTTAGAAGATTAAAACCTATTAGAATGTCAAATTGAGTTTCATTATCACCTACTACATAAAACTCGAGCTCTAAGCGAACATTATCTATTTGAACTATAGTTTTAATGCTTTGTTTTGAAATAATTGTTTGACCCCCAATACCGATAAACTTCACGTCAACTTGCTTACGCTTTCCAGCAACGGAGCCAGCTATTTTCTCCCGAATTAATGAACAATCAGCTCCAATATCGAAAAGACAGTTATAATTTGTGTTTCCAATAATTACATTAAAAGTGGCATGTTTAATAGATGAACAATAATTAATTGTTTTATTTGGAGCATTACGTTCCGTCATTTTGACGGCGGTAACAATTTTTCTCTAAGTGGCCCTTACGATGACAGTATTCACACTCAATAACCTTAGCGTTATTAAAACTACCACGGGAATTAGAATTATTATTTGATTGTGACAAAACAGGGTTATTTTTAGATGGATTTTTGCAGTCTCGTGAGAAATGACCCGGCTTATTGCAATTAAAACATATGACTTGATCCTTTGAAGGTACCGTGACACGTGGTTTTTTGACGTCATTATATTTACTCTCTCTATTTTCAATTTTACGCTTTCGAAATGTTTTTAGTATCGATACTAATTTGGGAAGTCAATTGGGGGTATTTCTCAACAACTCAGAACGAATAAATTCAGGATAAATACCTGTGATCAGTGCATCCACTACGTCGGCGTCGGTAGCTTCTGGTCGAACCCTCCTGAAGAGAGTCCAAGCCGTTGTAGCATATTCAGCGTAGCTGCTCGCTTGGTCTGAAGTGTAGCTGCGCCATTTCTGCACGTCATCCGCGTACCGGAACTCATTGCCAAACGTATGAGTTAGCTCTTCCTTCACTTGTTCCCACGTGGTTGAATGCAGTGACCAGGTGTCGGCCCAGGTCTTTGCTCGTCCTCTCAATTGTAAGATGGCCTTCATTCGAGCTTCATGGGGCGAAATATTTAACTTCGTAATGGTTTCGTCCACATTAGCACACCAGTCCCTGATGTCATGCGATCTCTCATCAGGGTTGAACGGCGGTAGATAAAAGTCATGGTGCCGCCGTAAAGGTGCAGTCTCTGTAGATAACGTCGCTCTCGCAGCGCTTGTCGCAGCAGTTCTTGTTATGGAGGTTAGGAGACCCATCACTTGTTCCATACTGAAAGTTGTACCATCTGGAGGCCCTGAAGAGTTTTGGGGCTGTGATCCCACCGCTGCTGTCGGCGATACGCCAGGGTTTTCACGCTCGGTGTCCATTATAATAAAATAACTCACAAAATATCACGTAGTTTATTTTCGCACAATTGCTAGTATAGAACAGAGACGATTTACATAAATTAAACGCTTTTATAGTTTCCTTACAATGGCTAAAACGGATATAGCAAATACAACTTCTTTTGAAACAAACAAATAAAATTAGGTACTGCAAAATAATTCTTAAAATATTCCTTAATATTTATAATTAATGTTTAATCAATTTAAATTACTTAAAATGATTAATCATTTATATAATACAGAGATTTGTTCATTTAATTGCAACAAACATTAGTCAGTCTAAAGATGGCGCTGCAGGCCAGATTTAAAATGAATTAAAAAAAGACTTATTGCATAAAATAATAAAGTTTGATACAGAATAATGATATTAATTCTATAAGATATTAATTTGAACATTTTCACAGTAAATAAAGTAGTTTAACAATAAATGGAACATCAAACATCTTTAAAACATTCAAACAGTCAAAACAGTGTCTATTAAATATCAGGCCCTAATAAGTAGCGGTTTCATGTTTACAAATAACTATTTGAATTTAAATCCGATATATTTCAGATATTTTTATAATAAAATATTCACTTTAACGATAAACTAAAACGTAAATATCAATAGTCGCCAATTATTGCCGACAGGTGGCGATTTGCGCCCATATACACATTGAGGTTATACATGTGATTTATAAGTATTAGGAAATAATAATGAAATTTAATGATTAAATATTAAAATTTATTTATTTAATTTTGTATTAAAAATATTATAAAATATTCAAGTACTCACTATTTGGTACACCGGCCACATTATCCGTTCCGTAGAACTTTCACGATTTTTTTTGGCTTTAGTTTTTGGCATAATTTTAAAATCAATTTATCAAGGAGATGAAAATATTATTATTTCGTTTCATCGAGTTTGAAATCACAACGATTCTAAAGAAGTTTCACTTCAAAAAATAATAAAGTGAGCCCTACACTCGAATCTCGCTGAAAAAAACACTAACTTTAAATAAAAAAAATCATAGAATACAAAAGTATCACTCACAGTAAAAGACCCTAGTTCAGTTCCAGGTTATATGATACACAGAGTAGCGTATCACCGTGTAGAGCTCTCAGATAAACATAGGAAGCCTTTTGAGCTATTTGAATAGGCGAAGCACTTTTTTTTATTAAAATACATTAGCGCCCTCTGACTCGTGATGCTCTGTGAAGGCGTAACGTGATGAATAGATGCATTTCTTGTGGTTCAAGTCATAAGAGTTATATTACAGAGTTTCTTTACAAAAAAAAACAGAGAATTGTATCCGCTATCTATATTGCTGAAAAGAAACCGAAAATAAGAATACATAAATATTATATTTGTTTTTTTTACTGTGGTGCTCTATAAAAGTATATTCATGCATTTACAAATTTGACATCAAAAAGCGAAACAAACCAGTACTACAAAGTACTATTTTTTTTCAAGGTTTTTTTTATTAAAGATTTCTCAATATCGTATATTTATTTTAATTGGTAACCCACTGGTCGCAATTCGATCATAGTTCAATTAAAACTTTGAACATTGTTATAGTTCTATCTACTGATTTAATATGTTACTATCGTGGTTTTATTGTCAAAGAATACTTCTACAATCACGATTTCACCAACGCACTGACACTCACACTTTGCGTATATTTTTCGAGAACGAACTTTTATCCAAAATATGATTAAAAATAGCATATATGCGTGTATGCCAAATACAAGGTAGTGTGTGTTTAATAAATTTAATGTATTTTTTGTAATATAATAATAATAACGTTTAATTCGTATCAAGCTCCATAGCTTGTAACAATTATCTTATTTACTATTTTATAAATAAAAATTGGCCAAACCTATTAATATAAATATCTCCGAAATAAGGTAAGCACCCTCTTGAGCAATTGGTGATTTAGGGATTTTCCCATTTATTGCTTAATATTTTCAAAATACTGTACAAATAATATTTTATGGTAGATTTTAAGATAACAATTTTTGCGTTACAAGTGTTTTTGTTGCATGCATATGAATATACTATGAGTTAAGAGTTTGTTCTAATTCTTAAATGTTTCTTACTAAGTATATTTTAATGTTATAATCACCAAAATGTGGAAAACTTTTTTTGCCATAGTTTTTAATGATTTAACCCAACGCTCATAGCCTGTACTACGCGTGACGCGTTCCGTGCAAGCGACTGCCAGCAATACGATACACATATGCTAATGCCGACTGCGATAGCGAGCGATATGAGCAGACCGTACTATGTTTTAGATATGGCACAGTTTAAATAAAGAGACACATTTAAACTGCATATTCTCCAAAAACATTATTAATGAACATTATAAGGTAAATTTTTTAATTAAACGTGACACTTTAAGGTTTTGTCTGAAAAAATTTTTTGACAAAAAAACCGACTTTTTAAAACATCTAAAACGCAAGAAACAAATATTTTCTACATTTTTAAATCGGTGCCAAGTAAGATGTAAAAAGTACTAAGTGTAGATATATTTTGTATATAGGTCCCTTTTTTATAGTAGCAAGAGAAGGACCTACTAGGACTATTGACTACATTTTACTTGACCACCGATTTAAAAGTTTTGTAGAAAATATGTATTTTTTGCTTTTGAGGTGTTAAACAAATTTTTTTTTTACCTTTATATTGCTCATAACCCCTTACAAAATTTTTCTTTTTCTGAAGCCGAGGCGTTAATGGTTGAAGAGTTCTCCCGCCATTTAAATCCATCAGCTCTTTTATTGTCAAGATTATAAATTGCCTGAATGCTACAATTGTCCTTTTTACCACTTTTTAGGTAAAAAAGTTAGAACCTTAGACTTGGCACGACTTTGTTTAGATTTCAGTACTTTTTAGAGATAAACATACAACTAAATTGAGACAGCTAGATTTTTACAGAATGTTTTTCGTGGGATATATCTTATTCTTTTTATAAGCGTGTTTTTTTGAAGAATGCTTTTTACTATTGCTCGTACAATCTACTTAACAGTTATGATTAAAATTTTGTATGCAGATAGATTATATCCTGGATAAACACATATCATTTCCTTGAAATAAGATAAATACTAGCTGCGCCTTTCGGTGCTCCTCACGATGAACAAGCTTGTACACGTAATCGTAATAATAAAATTGGTTATAATTTTACGCTATAACGTGCGTCGCCTAGGCCGATCGTGCCTCTCTATCGCTTGTTCCGCGCTCTCGCTTGCATGCTTGGCTCAAGCGAAACGTGACAATGAGTCATGCTTTTTCGTACATGCAGGAGGCGTTCATCGATTTATGACACATTATCACGTCAAAAAAAATACGTTACGCAAACAGACTTATTCACCGCTTGTAACAGGGGCGTAGCTAGTATGTCATAAATTTGACAATATTAAAATTAAGTGATTGTAGCTTAAGTAATATTTAGTAGTCCAGGTATGTCGAGTTTACATTCTATGTTATATATATGAAACTAGTTCGTCATAAATGTTGTTACGAATCTACCTGTACATGCTAAATCAATAATGTTAAAAAAAAAAATTAATAACATTTGTTTCTAGCCCGAGTTCGGGTAGGAGTCTAACGTTACGCTGCGTGTGTTGGTGCTAGCAACTTCCACACAACATTATTTCAATAAGAGATAAGGGTACCAAAAAATATTTGTTCCTCTACTAAGGGAAAGAAGTGATACCATACAATGGGAAAATAAGGTGGTAGTGGTACCATACAGTGGTAGAATCACTACAAACAGACATACTTGACGTCTCAAAGTGTTTATAAAGTAGGCCTACTTGAAATAAATAAATTGAATTTGAACTTGAATTTGAATGGGAAAAAGTTTGAGAGCTAGCAATGTTCCGCGGTTGTGAAGTGTGATGTGCGCAGGGCATTAAAACTGATTTTGGACAAAATGCAATAATGGCTTAATGAGGGTTTTGTTAAATCTTAATTCTGTGATCTAGTGGTTATCTAGATACTATTTTTATGCCATTTAAGTAAAATTTGGTCTATTAAACTCTTAGCTTCTGACGCTTTAAAGTCTTGAGTTAGTATGGGATAACAAGGTTGGGGTCCTACTTTCTCGATGATCATGTCCCGTGTATTAAATAAATAACGAAACCTTACGGAGAGATCAATAGTTGCTTTAATAAGAACCTTTGAGTTAGTTGATAAGTGTAGATGGGATAGCATCTATTAAAATTCGCACTAATATTATAAACTACACTGCTCAGCACTGCGACGTCAGACCACAGGTCTTAATTAAACATACGGTTGAAGTTGCAGATGATTGGTGATCTATGTGATACCTTCTCAAGAATGTGTGTACGTTTGAAAGCACCTGGCAATATCATCACATCGACCCATTATCGGCCCAGTCCCTGGACTCCACGGGTCTCCTCCCGCAACGAGAAAGGTGTAAATCGTCATCCACCACGCTGGCCCAGTTCAGATTGATGGACTCCACACACCTTTGAAATCATTATGGAGAACAGAAAAAGCCATGCTGGTTTCCTCACGATGTTTTCATTCACCGTTAAAAACGAAAAGTTAGAGGTGCGTGCGATTTAAACTTAGCACCCCGAAAGTGAAGTCAAAATCCTAACCTCTAGGCTATCAGCGCTTCTAGCGCTCTTCATCAATAACTAATCGGGTAGCTTCCAGAAGTTAGCAGCGGAGATATAATTAGCTGGAGCACAGCGCACGCGCCAGTGTTTCCTTATTCCTTAAATCCCCAATATCCGGCGCTGCTCGTATTTATTAAGTTATGGCAACTTGCGACGTACAATGAAATCAAACCCTCGACCGACTTGCCGGCGTTCGTGTAAAATACAGATTTTAACTCGGAATAAAAACGCTTCTTAACCGCTTGTGAAGAATTTGAGCTTGAATATTGATTATTGTTTAATCTTACAGCTAATAGATTTTTTAAAACTGACTTGAGCAGTTATAAAAAATCTGGCCGAAAAATACTTACTAGGTGAGGTATACCTACAGCTTAAAATACTAATAATAAACTACCGAATGGAATATCTTAGAAATGTACCAAATTTTTTTTTATAGTGACTAAAATATAAACAGTATTCAAAACTTTGATAACAAAAACGTGCGATTTGCTACCAATGCCTGAGTATTGCTGTAGCGAATCATATAAGGAGGTAATCAATATTATACACCGCTTAATTTGATGTATTCGTCTGAGACTATGCTGCGTTTGAAATACACAATAAATAGTTTTAGTTATTACATTTTCAAATGCATATATCGCCCACTAAGTTGGAATATACTGTGTACGCAATAATAGTTACTTTGGTACTATCGACTTTACCGCATAAATAAAACACTATTGATAAAGGAACGCAAAAAGTGTCAAAGCCACAAAACCGACGACGGTAACTTGATAAAAGCAATTTATTACTAAAATATTTTCAATGTAATCAATACATCAACGGTGACACCTATGTACCATTTTCAGGTTAGTTAAGTAAAATCACCGCAATCATCACCGACCATATAAAATACACTTTTAGGAGATAACGCATTTTCGACAAAAATAAAAAAATATATATTACGACGGTACACACATCGCCACCTAGCCCCAAAGTAAGCGTAGCTTGTGTTATGGGTACTAAGACAGCTGATGAATATTGTTATGAATATAATACACAGAAATTCTTATAATATACAGACACAAACATTTTCCAGTTGTGGGAATCGAACCCACGGCCACGACTCAGAAATAAGGTTCGCTGCCCACTGCGCCAGTCGGCCGTCAAAAATAGACTATAGTCTTAGATAGTAGCGGGATAGCCTGCAAGGAATATAGCAGTTGTTTATTTACTTTACATCTTGTTTGTACGGCAGGGCCTCTTACACTAACTAGATAGAACTACATAATTTATGGATAACTATAAGACAAATTTATGAAAGATAAACCCATATCCTTGATGGTCTTCTTGTGAACCCATACCCCTGTGTGTATCAGCGATTCAGCGTTCCGAATCGCTTTGCGGCACATCGTTGCCGGTAGAATGATTTCTATATCAACTCAAGGGAAAAGTCAAAAATGTTATATTCCCAGATTTTTCCAGGAAATTAAATAGAATTTTGAATTTCTTTCGCACACTAATAAAACCGTAACTTACCACTCAGCAGGGCTAGCACAGGCTGGAGACAAAACTTATATCCCCTGATCCATACAGGGATATACTATACATAGTATCTCCTGTAGGGGATATAATTAACGTATCCCCTAAAGCACGGGAACATCAAATAGGAGAAATCGATCCCCGTATTTATTGCACATACATTATTTGGATATAATTTCCACTCGTCCGCCAGTGCTCTGAGTGTTGATACAGCTGTGGGAGAGGATAATTTTTTATCCTTTCCCCGGGAAGATAATTGTCTCCTGACCGTGCTGGAAGGTCGTCAAAAATCCTCACCCTATTTTTCGCCACGTTTAAGAACAGTTTATCTTCCCGTATGTTTCCGCTTGCTACACTTTGTTCCCGTTCCCATAACATCAGTGCGCCAGCACGCGAAACTTCTCGATACAATATAATGAACTTTAACTTATGATGGCTGCGGCTTCGAAGAATCGTAGGCCGCGTCCGGGTAGCAGGTCGGACGACACAGTCGCAGGTTAGACGGCTAGTAGTTATCAGCTGCTTATATTGAAACTATATTCATAGGAGGAAATAATACAAGCAGTTGACAAATCAAATGGCAGCACTGCTAAATGGCTACCAACACTTATAAATAAGTAGAACCTTAACCAGAGTATGTAGCAAGGAAAAACACAGCATACATCCATACAAACTAATTCAAAACATTCTATGTGTTTACCTATGACAACCCTATTGAAGATAAAAGATCGACACGCGCATAGTACCTACGGTACGCGACGTATACCTATAAAGTGAAAGGAGTCACTTGATTTAAATTTAGCATGTCATGTTAGGGCTCTTTCTGTACAGTACACCAGCCTCTCTACGATCTGAGGGGGGTATTAAGCTGTCCTGACCCCCTCCTCGCTATCGCGGGAGCCCCAACATTCGGTTAGGGTGGTTGGTAGACGTCCGGGAGGTATACAACGGGTTCCCCGAGCGTCTAACAGAGCGAACAAGAGGGACACGCAGTGGTGGTTTTCAGTTCAGGTATACCTCCTCTAGAGGGGGGAGTCCCACATAACCTCCGTCCTGCCCAAGGGTCGGAGGTAGCAATAAAGCTTTTCCACCCTAAAAAAAAGAGCTGTTTCAGTACAGTGTATAAACTGACAGTGGTTACTCAAAAACTATTAGCGTTTTGGTTTTACAGATAAGTCTCAGAGACAGTACATAATGTACCTCTAAAGCCTGTTAAGTAATTTTTCGGTTTTTATTTACATGTTGTATATAAAAAAGTTTTTTTAATTCAATCAATACGGTTAACACCAATTACACCATTTATATGGTCGGACGGTCAGCGGAGGTCTGATACGGTTCCGTTGGCTTCGGGTACGGCATCCTAAAAGGCTAAAATTTATATATTTACATATATAAATTTTAATCAATATTGACTGGGAATAATTAACATCGCTAACTCTGTTTATTTTATTACTACAATTAACACCAATAGGCATAAATTATATCAACTTATAACGGTTAATATAAAAATAAAAACTATATTTGTATGCAGAAAAGTACCGTCAATATACTCGTATAAACTTAAATCGCGTGAATCCCTCGGTGAAAAATTTAAAGAAATAGGTATGTTTACGGTAGGCCTCACAATATAAACAATACAAACAAACAATATAGTATTTGTAAGACAAAACATTACTCTTTATAAATGAAAAGTGGATATAAACAACCACCTTACTCGAAATGAACATAATTTAGACACATCATATGCATATCGTTTGCGAAAGGTGCAAAAGTCATTTGTGATATTGAGTACCTATATGCTTTTATAACATGATTTCCAAGGTAATTTTGGACCTGCGAGTGCATAAGTTTAAACACTGTGTTACAAATTTAATAAATCGTGGTTAATAAACTTTGTCGTTAAGAAATTCAGCAATCGTGTAGTACGATTGCTGAATTTCTTAACGACAAAGTTGCTTGGAAGCAGGCTTAGCTCTCATCTCTCACAAGATAGTGAATTTAAAAGATTGTAAACTGTAAAATTAATTTGCTGAGTTACTTGCCGGCTTTTTCGGTGGAAACTGCCTTCCTAACCGGTAGTAGAGTCACTATAAACAGACTGACTTGACGTTTCAAGAGTGCTTATAAACTGGGCCTACTTGAAATAAATTAATTTTAAATTTTGAATTTTTTTTTGACATCGTAACCTATCATCACCAACAGTCTATAAAAGTACACTGCTGGACTAAAAACTTTTTTTTTCACGTGGGGAAATCCTCATGGATACCATCGCGCCACGGGGAGGCACGGTGATTATGTCGGACTCGTACCACACGGTGTTCCTACCAGTCGCCTGGTGGCCGGGCCATGGGAAGAAGTTTTACTTCTTTAGTCGCGCGACTAGGTTACTCAGATTTTATTGACGTCTGTGTAGTTTCCGTTATTTAAAAATAATTTGGATTGGTCGTAAGTATAGGTTATATACTCCACGCTTCTTGACTTATACGCCAGCTAGTGGAAAAAGTCATAATCAAATAGGAATTATTTCCAATACTTTCAAACGGATCAATTGTGAATAGCAAAGTGAATAAAAATTCAACAGTTTAATAAAAAATATTTTATCTATAAAATGTGAAAGTGATATTAATAATTTTTTAATAGAATATGATGAAATGGTGGAGTCCCAGGAACATTTTACTGTTTCATCAATAAATAATAATAAAAGTTTTACTTCAATCGCGCGTCCAGTTTTTTTTTTAGCCCAAAGGCAATTAAACTGTGGAAGGAAGTGTATATGAAAGTGTGTAATAATTCAATCTATATCCATGAAAATCATAGTAAGATATATTATAAGAATTGGTTTTTAAACGGTTTCAAAATTTAAATGAGGCAGTTCTATCCGCTTCCGAGATCTGCTTTTGATTTTTCCGCCTTTATTGGCGCAGTGCGATGGCGAATTAGATTTCAATCGCGCGATACGCCGTCTGTCCGTCTGCTGCGCTCTACACACGTACCTCCGGAACTAAGCACACACAAACAAGAGCGTGAGTGCACTATGAAATATTAAGTTTATATTTTTTTTTACTTATTTACGTCGAAGGCGCACATGTGTATATTTAATAGAAGAAGGTGCTGTCTGATCGACTACAGTTTGATGGATGTTTTCGGTCCTGACCAGTGGCGTGTAAAAGATTATTGACCAGGGTTGACGTATAGCTGGAAAATGGTATAAAACGGAAAAGTCCTCTTCTTATTCGAGTCATCTGAAATTTAAAGGGTAGTAGTTGTAGTAGTTATTTCCAAGTATCATGTTTTATTGAAAGATATTATAATATATCGTGGTGTGAATAATTGTTAGAGACAAACTCTTATGTTTTGTTTATTTTATAAAGTAGCTGAGATGTTACATGACGTTATTTATTATTATCATGTTTTGTTTCATGTTTTCTACATGAATAAAGAAATTTTGAATTTGAATTTGAATTTATCGAAACATACATCCCTACTAATATTATAAACGTCAATGTTGTGTTGAGTGTCAAGTTTGTTTGTTACGCTTTCACGCAAAAACTACTTATCAGATCCTCATTAAACTTTGTACACATATTCTTGGAAGTGTTAGAAGTAATACAGGTTACATTTTATCCCGACATTAAGCTCGGTTCCTTTGGGAGAGGGGATGAAAGTGTTTGATGATTTCACACCATAACTCCGACAAATTATAACCGATTTAAATAATTATTTTTGTACTATAGAGGTTATAATATATTTTTAATTTTTCCCAAACTTTGTGTAGATATGATGAATGTGGTTGGAGATAGAGGACAGAACTCCTCAGCGGTCAGCAGCAAACCCCTCTTTTAAGGCTTAGCGATATCAGTATCGTAAAGCCTTAAATACTTAAATTTTTTTAAGAACTACAACTAAATTGAATGCCACATCAAAAAACAAAATCAAACGCAGACGAAGTCGCGGGCAACAGCTAGTATAATAATATATCTTTGTGTGATTGATTGTTAGAGACAAACTCTAAGCTTTTGTGTATCGAAAGAACACAGCAGTTCTAAGAGGTTTCTTGCCAAATTCTTCCTCGAATTAGATTTCCGAATTGATGGTCGAATCATATTATTTATTGAAGATTTAAAATACAAATGTATTTTAAATACTCGTAGAAGTAAAGTAAAAGACAAATCACTTACTGCTTTCTACAATAACGTTTGAAGAGAAATAAAACAGTTTGGTTTTTATGGAATCTGTAACGAATCGAAGAACATAATATCGAGAGAAAATCGAAACCAAATCCGATAAAACCTGGCTCAATAATTAAGTTTAAAGAAGTACTAAAATTTTCTCGACTCACAATCGACTTGTTTCTAGTCCGAGCTCGGGTAGAAGTCCACCGTTGCTATGCGTGAGTTGGGGCTCGCAACTACCATTTTTTCAATAAGAGATATTGGTACTTTAAAGACTCCTTCCTGTACTAAGAGGAAGGAGGGAATGGCATAGTGAATCCAGTATACCGTTTAACGGAGATATGAATGCCTGGAGTCGGGAGATGAAGTTGAATATGCTATGATGTATTGACTGAAGCGATGATGGAGACATTATGTTGATAATGGGACAACAAGGTCCATCTTAGCCTCCGGATGATCATGTGCCAGTATTATTTAAGAAATTATGAAACCTTTTTTACTTTCTTATTTTCCTGACAACTTTGATGTGAGAGGTTAGCTCTGTATCTCTCTTTATCTCTACCCTAAGGGACTTTTTAACACAGTCAAGGGTGAAGTGGAATATTTAAAAAAAAACCATGTATATCACGCTCCTAAAGGAAGGCTAATAACCCTCAGCCAGCCATGGTTTATACCTAATAAGTCAAACTTGTTTACGACCTACGCAGCAGTAAGAAACTTCCATTGTAAGCATGTCGGGTTAGCTAACATCCGCGCGATATTAAAACTTGTAATTGGGCTCAACTTATCTGTTAATATTCTCGCAGGTACATTCTTAAAAAGTTTTCTCTTGTAATATATTAAAAGCGAATGTTATTTTCCTATATTTTGGAGAGATAAGAACGCTTATTTTCAACACCCGATGAAAAAACGACGGATAAGTTTGACGTATCTGTGTTTGGATCTGTGGCTTCATATATCCCGGATAGATAAACCGTATTTGATTTAGTTTTCCTTGTTTTAAAGGTGATATATTAAAAAAAAACAAAATTAATTTATTCCAAGTAGGCCTAATATAAGCACTTTTGAAACGTCAAGTCAGTCTGTTTGTAGGGACTCTACCACCGGTTCAGAAGTCCGATTCTACTGAGAAGAAGCCAGCAAATCTAACATCGAGTGATATAGTGCGTGAGATGAAAACGGAGCGGCTTGCTTCCAGGCAACCTTGTCATTAAAAAATGAATCAATAGTATAGTAACCTCGATGTATTAAATGTGTTTTTATCCATTCTTTAAACTTATGTAATGGTAAATCTAATATTACTTTCGGTATCATGTTATAAAAGCATAAACTCAGCCCCATAAAGATTTTCTGTACTTTTCTAAGACAATATGCTGATATCACTAATTTATGACCGTTTCTAGTAAGTCGATTGTTTATATCCACTTTTTTTATAAAGATTAATGTTTTGTTTTACAAAGAGTAATTGTTTTAAATATATTATGAAGCTACTGAAAATAGGTATACCTATTTCTTTAAATTTTTCACGGGGAGATTCGCCTGATCTAAGTTTGTATATTGATCGGACAACTCTTTTTTGTAATATAAATATAGTATCTAAGTCAGCTGCTTTGCCCCATCGCAAGATTCCATATGACATAACACTATGAAGATACGCAAAACAGCAGTTTCAACGTCTGTAAACAGACTAATTTTTCTGACGGCAGCTGAGCTAAGTTTACCCGCTGATGTCTCTTTATGGGCACCCCACTGAAGCTTCCCGAGGGTGTTCTTAGCTGTGTTATACGGTACGGAACCCTAAAAAGAGCTCTATTAGTCTTAAGGTCTCTTCATGTCTGATTTGATCACGTACTCCGAGAATAGCGCTCTCCGTCGCCCGCGGGGTGAGAGATTCCTTATGAGGCCATACATCTCTATGACAATAATAAATCGTCGGAAAGCAAATGTAGCTGGGACGGAGTACAACTGTAGTAGGAACGCTCACCGGAAATTGTAACTTCCTGTCGTGAATAGAATTTGTACAGCGCACTTGCTAGGCTTCTATGTATTTGTAAAGGCTTTGAAGGATGTGATTTTTACTCACTTGAAAAAAAGACGACTCTCAAGGCGGCCGATTGGCGCAGTGGGCTGTGACCTGCTTTTTGAGTCTAAGGCTGTGGGTTCCCACAACTGGAAAATGTTTGTGCGATTTACATGAATGTTTTTCTGTGTCTGGGTGTTTATCCATATATCATAAGTAGTTATGTATATCTATATATATAAAAGAAAGTCGTGTTAGTTACTTCACTTATAACTCAAGAACGGCTGAACCGATTTAGCTGAAAATTGGCAGGGAGGTAGTTTAGAGCCAGGAGAAGGACATAGGATACTTTTTATCCCGTTCGACATCATTCCCGTGTGACTTGACATGTAACGTCAGTCACTATAAAACGTGGTATAACAAAAAAGAATCAGACTTGGAATAACAAAATTGACGTATAATGACAGCTATGTAATGACGTATGGATGACTATTTGATATTTGTAAGAAATCAATAATATAACTATTTCTATTAAATAAATAATTAACATTATTGCCCAATTGCCCATTCGTATAAACAGTGAAGTGAACTATAAAACTCGGTATGGTTAAAAATTTAAGTTTTTAGGTGAAGTGAAGTTTAATTAATAATGCCGCGACCAAGACGATCGAATCTTTCCCGACAAAGCCGTGATGCAAGAAGAATACGAAATACTGCAAATGAAAGGACTGAAGAAGAACAAGAAATTGCACGTGAACAGCGCCGCGATAGTATGGCTCGACTTCGTGCTTCTCAATCACGAGAGCAAAGTGAAGCAGCCCGTGAAACAGCTCGGTTGGCAATGCAGAATCGTCGAGCGAACAACAGAGGTCAACAAATAGATAATTTGCGACGCAGAACAAGATATTTATCAAGTGCTGATTTGAATCGAGCAGCGTTTCAATACGATTGCAGCAATGATTACAGCTTGCATCCTAGCGTTTGCATTGGGCAAATGGACGTAGTTTGCGAGTATTGTGGTGCATTAAAGTTTTCCGGAAAAACGCCTGGATTATGCTGCCTTAATGGTAAAGTGAAATTGCCATTGTTGACTCCGCCACCTGAGCCATTGTATTCATTGCTTTGTGGCGAAACACAAGAATCACGCCACTTTCTTGCAAATACTCAAAAATACAATGGTTGTTTCCAGATGACGTCATTTGGGGCAGATATTATCGAAGAACGGGGATTTAATCCGACATTTAAGGTATTTATTTTTGTACTTATATAGAATGTAGTTAAAGAATAACTTACTTTATCTATTGGTACCTATGTAGTATATTTGCTAATTCTGAACTCTACTCTCCCACCGAAAAAAGTGTTTATAACCCAGTTAATACTGTCTGGTTTTTATTTTGTAGATACAAGGACAGATTCATCATCGAATTGGATCATTACTACCTTTCGAAGATACACAGAATAAATTTTTACAAATATATTTCATGGGCAACATGGAAGAACAACTTGATCGACGCCTAGAGATCAATGCAGGAATGAAGCGAGCAATTCTTCAAGACTTGCAGTGTCTGCTTCATGAACATCATGCGTTGGTCAGGTTGTTTAAGAGTGCTTTAGAGCGCATGCCAAGTGATGACTATAAAGTTGTTATCAAAGCAGATAAACGACCATCTGGAACACACGAAAGGACATTTAATGCTCCAACAGTAGACGAAGTTGCCATCCTGATTGTTGGTGAACAATTGGAAAAACGCGATATTGTGCTTACACGTCGCGATACTGGGCAACTGCAACAAATATCTGAAACTCATCGATCATATGACACATTGCAATACCCGCTGATGTTTTGGCAAGGAGAAGATGGATATTATTTTAATATTAAAATGAAAAATCCATTGAATGGTGAGTATCAGTATCATAATTTATTTCATTTATTTGTGAAAGACACTGATTTAAAATAATGCTTATTAAAAAAATGGTTAATGTCTGTATTGTTTGCCTTTAAAATTTGCCTTTGAAATGGTTAATTATCAAATTTTTAATTTCAGGTGAAGAAACTACAAAGAAAGTTAGCTCAATGAATTATTACGCATATCGTTTGATGATTCGTCAAAATGCTGACAACTATTTGCTGCGGTTTCGTCGATTGTTTCAGCAGTATTGCGTTGACATGTATGTAAAAATAGAAACGGAACGTTTAACATTCATTAGGTTGAACCAAGCCAAACTGCGTTCTGAGGAGTACATCCATTTACGTGATGCAGTTAATACTGAAGGAAATGCAGCTAATATTGGTCGATTAACTATTCTGCCGGCGACATACATTGGTAGTCCACGTCATATGCATGAATATGCACAAGATGCAATGACATATGTTCGTCATTACGGTCGGCCCGATCTCTTTATTACTTTTACCTGTAATCCAAAATGGATAGAAATTACTCAATTGCTGCTTCCCGGACAAACATCAAGTGATAGACACGACATCACAGCACGTATATTCAGGCAAAAAATTCGGTCCCTGATGAACTTTATTGTTAAACAACGCGTCTTTGGAGATACTCGATGCTGGATGTATTCAATCGAATGGCAAAAGCGAGGCCTGCCGCACGCACACATTCTTATTTGGTTAGTGGAAAGAATTCAGCCTGACCAAATAGATGATATCATATGTGCTGAGATTCCTGATTATGAAGTCGATCCAGACCTACATGATGTTGTTACTACTAATATGATTCATGGACCGTGTGGTGCCATCAATCCCCAATCACCTTGCAAGGTCGATGGAAAGTGCTCTAAACGATATCCACGGAAATTAACGGCGGAGACTGTCACTGGCAATGATGGTTATCCGCTGTATCGGCGTCGATCACCAGATGACAACGGTCGAACTGTCACAACGAAAGTGAAAAGAATGGATTTCGTTGTCGACAACAGTTGGATTGTTCCATATTCGCCACTTATTTCTAAATCGTTCAAGACACATTGCAACGTTGAATACTGCAATTCAGTTAAGTCCATAAAATATATTTGCAAATATGTCACGAAAGGCAGTGATATGGCGGTTTTTGGATTGCAATCCTCGAATACCAACGATGAAATTTCACGCTATCAAGTTGGTCGTTATGTGAACTGTAATGAAGCGATTTGGCGTATATTCGCATTTCCCATTCACGAACGTCATCCTACTGTTACGCATTTGGCGGTGCATCTGGAGAATGGTCAACGAGTATATTTCACGGCTTCGAATGCTACGCAACGTGCTGAAACACCTCCAGCAACTACATTGACCAGTTTTTTTGCAATCTGCCAAAGCGATCAGTTTGCACGAACTTTGCTTTACTCGGAGATGCCACGTTATTATACTTGGAATGCTTCATCGAAGAATTTTCAAAGACGGAAGCAAGGCGATGCGGTTCCTGGGTATCCAGATGTGCGTTCTACTGATGCTCTTGGTCGTATGTATACAGTTCATCCAAAGAATAATGAATGTTTCTATTTGCGGTTGTTGCTGGTAAATGTGCGTGGGCCAACGTCATTTGAGTCACTACGAACTGTTAATGGTGTAATATTCCCAACATATCGTGCTGCATGTGAAGAATTGAAGTTATTAGAAAACGATAGTCATTGGGATACGACAATCGCTGAAGCCATTATCTGTGCATCTCCAAGTCAGATACGCACATTATTCGCTATCATAATTTCGACATGTTTTCCATCAAACCCATGTAACCTGTGGCACAAATACAAGGATAATATGTCAGAAGATATTTTACATCAAATTCGTGTCAGTTCCAGAAATCACGATATTGAGATGAATGAGGAGATACATAATCGTGCTTTACTCTTGATCGAAGATATGTGTTACCTCATGTGCGGTAATTTATTAATCAGGTTAGGAATGCCAGCACCATATCGTGAAATGAATGACGCATTTAATCGAGAATTGGAACGGGAACGTGAATATGATCACCAGGAATTAGATTTAGTAGTTCAAACGAATGTACCCCTGTTGAATTACCAACAAAAGAAAGTTTATGATACTTTAATGAAGGCAATCGATGATGAAAATGGTGGTTTATATTTCCTAGATGCCCCTGGTGGAACTGGCAAGACATTCCTCATGTCATTAGTTTTAGCAACTGTTCGGGCGAGATCTAACATAGCGGTTGCAGTTGCTTCTTCTGGAATAGCAGCCACATTGTTAGAAGGATGCCGTACGGCTCATTCAGCATTCAAATTACCGTTAAATCTTCAAACTATTGAAGAACCAACGTGTAATATTGCAAAACACTCAGCAATGGCCAAAGTTTTAGCGGTATCGAAAATCATCATCTGGGACGAATGCACAATGGCGCATAAACGTGCATTAGAAGCACTTAACCGAACATTAAAAGATTTACGCAATGACTCGAGATGTTTTGGAGGAGCAATGATTTTACTTTCTGGTGATTTCCGCCAAATACTGCCAGTAATTCCAAGATCTACGGCTGCCGACGAAATAAACGCTTGCCTCAAATCGTCAAATCTATGGCGCCATGTGAAGAAACTGCAACTGACAACAAACATGAGAGTTGCATTGCTTAATGATACATCTGCTGAAGATTTCTCGGAGCAATTGCTGACTATCGGTAATGGTCAAGTACCTGTCGATGAATCGAGCGGATTAATATCATTTCCAAATAATTTCTGTAATTTTGTCTCATCAAAAGACGAACTTATCAACAATGTATTTCCAGAAATTATTTCTAACTACAAAAATTATGAATGGATGAGTGAGCGAGCAATTTTAGCGGCTAAGAATAAAGATGTAGATGACCTAAACAACATAATTCAAAATAAGATCATTGGAACAATGCATTCATTCAAATCTATTGACTGCGTCACAAATGAAGATGAAGCCACCAACTATCCAATTGAATTTTTAAACTCTTTGGACGTGCCTGGCTTACCACCGCACAATTTACGCCTAAAGGTTGGCTCCGTAGTAATCATGCTTCGAAACATAAACCAACCAAAACTGTGCAACGGTACGCGTTTGGTGGTTAGAAAATTGATGAACAATGTAATTTACGCTACGATAATGATAGGAAAATTCAAAGGTGAGCAAGTTCTCATTCCGAGGATACCGATGATCCCAACCGATATGCCGTTTGAATTTAAAAGACTTCAATTTCCGATACGTCTTGCATTTGCCATGACCATCAACAAATCACAAGGCCAATCCTTAAAAGTTTGTGGTTTAAATCTAGAACATTCATGTTTTTCCCATGGTCAATTATACGTGGCATGTTCACGGGTCGGAAGACCATCTGCGTTGTTTGTTTTTGCGCCTGATAATAAAACAAAAAATGTCGTGTATCACAAGGTACTTAAATGAAGAGCAACCTATGTACTAAAATACAGAAATAATTATGAATGATTGATGTAGAAATTTAATTTTTTTTGTATTTTTTCCAATAAAAAAAAAATCTGCTTATTTATTGACATTAAGGCGGAACAAAGTTCGCCGGGTCAGCTAGTTATTCATAAATATTAGTAGTGTTAAGCCTCTTATACTTTTCAATCTATATTAAACTGTCTTTCTACCATTTGCCTTCAGCGCATCCTTAGTTATTTTGGACATATCACACGCCGCGGAAACGAGAGCATTGAAAAGTTGATAGTGGTTGGAAATGTAGAAGGCAAACGTCCCCGTGGCAGATCTCCAACCCGGTGGTCAGATCAACTGAGAGAAACTGGTGCCCGTACCTTCTATAACGCAATACAAATGGCCAAAGACAGGACCCGATGGAGAGAGATCTTATATGACAAGATTACTCGCCATACCAGTGATCACGATCCTCAGTCATGAGGGAGCGACTAAAGAGAGAGAGATTATACTGTAATCTTTAAGCTTTTTTATCGATTAAGTCCTTTATAATATGATAGGACTTTTCTATAAGCTTACAAATATAAATTAAGTAATATATTGAACACGGCTTCACTTCAGTTTACTTGTGAACTCTATTTATAAGTATTGAATAACTTATACCGATTTTGGTGAAAACATTCGAAGAAATTAGTACCTATAGGAGTTTTACTGCAGTTTTACAACAATATTTTACGGTTCACCTTGCGTGTTCGTCTCAAGCCACCTCTGTGTTTATGAAGCCCTAGTCACAAGAGGCAGCGGACTTATACGGACGGCAGGTTAATCTTAATAAACAACGAATAAAGCAGGCAACAGCTATTTCTAATAAGCAACCATCATCTTTATCATCTTGCCGATTCCGGGCCACTACAGAGCACGGGCCTTCTCTTAGAATAAGAAGAGCTTAGCCCGTAGTCTACCACACTGGTCAAGTGCGGATGGGTAGACTTCACACGCTGTTGAGAACATTATAGAGAACTCTCAGACATGTATGTTGTCCTCTCGATGTTTTTATTCACCGTTTCAAGGAAGTGATTCTTAAATTTAAAACGCACATAAATCCGAAAAGTCCGTGGTTGCGTGCCGGGGCTCGAACTCGGTTATCTCCTGAAAACCAATATTCAAGTTTCATACGAAGTTAACATGCATTCTGGACATAATATCGGAAGTGGACGGAAATAAACTAACACTGGTTTTAATTTAATTGATTCATGTTTATGTGGACTTGCTGTAGTCTTATGTGGCACGCAAATAATTTCTGATTTTTCACTGGTCTGGTCTGGTTAGGCCATGGCTAGGTAGCACTCTACCAACGTAAACAACATAAAGGTTAGAGGAATGGTTTAATATAACTGCCTTGTCGCTCACCAGATACCAAACCCATTTTAGAGTTTGGAGCATCGTCGCAAGGTTTCCTGCCTTTCGGTATTTCATAAAATATATTTCGGAGAGTGTGCTCAAGTGTTGATATAGTCTCCTGTTTAATATAGTGATTTAGCCCCACACATTTTTACCATTGTTTCGATGGCAAGGAGGGGATGGTAAGGATCTTCATTCCTACGTGGTTGATATACCACGGACGCCGACGAAGCCTTTGCATCTTCGTTTTTGATTCGCACCGCAAGGATATGGAATGCCCTTTGGCTTCCACTTTCCCCAGTGCCTACAATATGAGTACCTTCAAATCAAGAGTGAATAGACATCTTCTAGGCAAGCGCGCTCCACCATAGGCTGCATCAAAACTTACCATCAGGTCTGATTGCAGTCAGGCGCTCGTCTATAAACATAAAAGAAGAACATAAATTACAATCTCTTTAGTCTTATGGTTCGTACCACACACACCCTTATACCTCATGAATTCGCGCTGTCATCCTGTATTCATGGGATTAAGAGATATGGCCTCCACGCACGCTTATTGTGACGGTTAAAACTTCCACGGTTCCCCAAAAGTGACACTTTGCGCGTTATTAAAAGAAATGTTATAAAAAATGTATTCTCCTTTTGCGTTGCCACAATATACACAACACATTGCTTGTTATAACAAGGTGAATCTCGTTTGACAGAAGCCTAGAAAATGCCTATTCAATTTTACCTTTTACTCTCGTTAAAAGGTTTGCGCTTCGCTTCAATCTCACCTGGAACCTATACCCATAGTATGGTGTATTTTAACCTCGCTAGCATTGCTAACTTTTTATTACTGTCATGTGTTTTTTATACCTTTTTTTTTAAATGTTGATTAGTTTTTATGAACAATATTTTGACAAAAATTATTACTAAGTAATCTAACTATTCACATATGGGCATGGTATACAAAATGCTGGTGCTATTGACTTGCTAGACTAAGCTGTTGGGCTAAACTCTTGGGTAAACAGAAAATCAGAAATCAGGTGTTTTGAAAATTAGATAAGAGGGAATTTTCCGAAAGTAAGACTAGATATTCGGCCAAAATAAACAATATTATAAGCACCCAGGCCTTTTTACAAGTACGACTTATATTAAGCGTGGAACCGTGTATATACATATACGTCAAAAGTGAGATCACTTTGTTTGCCTTGTGAAAAATTGACGCACGTAACATTTCCAAAACTATTTGAGTTATCAATTTTACAGATAAACTAAATACACAATATCTCACACGGTGTTTTCTATTACCATAGTTGTAAAGCTATAAAGTAATATGTGTTTAAATATTTAAGCCTCTGGCCAGGTCCTTGTTCACTATACTCAAGAAAAAAAGACATTTAGGCTTAGCACGACTCATAAAACATTCTCTTTGAAACAAGAAATTACACTTAATTTCGCACCTCCTTAAAATATGCAACAAAAACAGCTCAAACGGTTACTGAGTAATTAATCTCCGAGAAATTTATTACTGACTGACATATAAATTAAAAACCTCAACCACTTTTTGGAGACCTAGAAAGTTGAAATTTCACGTTTAACTGGGAATATGTGTGAACATTTTCCAAGCAATCTATGTTTGTCAGCACCTAAACTTTCGAAATTACCGTCTCTCTTAGAAACACATATACAGAGGTTAATAAGAATCATTTGGATGTGCTGTTAAAGTGCTTTGATTTTCAAAATCGCCTTCAAATATTCACGCTCGCAATATTTGAACGTCTCACTACGGGTTGCTGATTATATGTGACATAAAAACATACACACTATTCTGTCCTGTTTTCGGTTTCAAACTAATAGGGTTTTGTATTCTTTATCAGGGCCCTGGACTTCTTTTAAATGGCAAAGTTTCGTTTGCTTAAGATATCTGAGTTGCGAACGAAATGTATCGAAATTGAAGTGTTGTTATTTTGTTTATCTGAGCGCGCTAATCTTTGGAAATTTCTATGAAAGTCCGTAATTTTTTTTAAGTTATGTCTATATAAATTTGGATTTTATATTCACAATTAAAATTGCGGATTCGTAGACTCCATACGCCTTTAAAGCATGCAGGTTTCCTCAAAATATTTTCTTCAATTAGCAATATATACTATAATTTTATTTTTTATTTTTGATAACTGCATAAATTAGTAACGCACGTATCTCCCAATATTTAGAAGCGCATGTCGGGAATCGAACTCAGTCCCAAAGAAAGGAAGTTTATATTAGACAGACCTGACTGATATCTCAAACATCTAAGCCCATCAACTTTCGTTTAAGCATCGTGGTCTGAACTTTGCATACATCTGTTGCTCAGGTTATATAGTTGTAGTTAGAATTAAATATTGAATTTACGCTTGGCATATAGAATTAACCCCAATTTAAAACGTAACAGAATTCCACGAAGTAGTTTTAGACTCTTACGTACCCTTGTATCAAAAATAAACTTTCCCTGCCCAAATAAGCTTAGCCTACACGACCAGCCCACAAAGGGTGAAAAAGATAAAAAAAAACCTGAAAGACGTTCCTCAAATATTCAAGTATGTATTCTTTGTTGAACGCATCAATTATTCGGACCCGCCCGGGACGCCGGGACAATCCGGGACATTGTTAAAGTTTTAACCGGGATTCAATCGTGGCCGGTTGAAAAGAAAAATGGTGTATGGAGTTAGCTTAGTAAAGTTTTGTATCCATTTCAAAAGCTAGGGTCTTGACAAAGGCTGTTTCAGTGAGTACCTGTGAGGGGGGGCAGGGGGGAAAGGCGTTCTGTTCTCTTAGTATGGGAGTTCAGGTTCAGAACCGAGATATTATTACCAAATCTCGAAACACTGTAATTCGGTAAGAGCGCTTTTCCATTTTGCCGTGTCATGGCTCTTATATTTAAACTAGCAGTTCCCCTCCACTTCATTCTCGTAACTAGATAATTTTTATGTCATGAACATGAATGATTTGCAGTGACTGGGTGTTTGTATGTATATTATTCACAAGTCATCTTAGTAGCCATAATACAAGCTAACGCTAACTTTGGGGCTACATTGTAATATGTGTATTGTCGTAGTATATTGATTAATTTACTATCTACAGCTTCTGATAAATTTGACCTTTACAAACTTTCAAAATACCACTCACTACGTTGCCTAACTATAATATGACAAGGTATAATGCCCGTTTTCACTAAACCCTAAATCGAATGCCTTTAAGCGATATCTATAGAATAAAAACGTTTCTCCAACTCTAAGGAGATAACTTTAATCAAAGGTAGATGTATACCTAGGAATATCCTTAGATTAGGCGTTCCATATTTAGGCATTGCCTAGTTCATCGTTACTGAAAACTGTCATAAGAGTCGTAGAAAAAACAACTGACTGGTAGTTTTAAACCTGTTGATTAACCAAAACATAATAAATAACATAATTTCCTATTATACCATTGTAAAATGTATTTTACCATTTCAATTGACGAATAATTTAGCTAAACGGCATGTCTTTGTCGGTCAGCCGAAGCTGACAAAATATTTTTTTTTATCTATATATATTACGACAGTAAGCGTAGCTTGTGTTATGAGTAATGATATAACTGATAAAATCGGCCGTCAAATCAATCATTATAATCATAATAATAATTAAGATAAGCGAAGCTATACGAATAACCAATAGAATTTAAGAAGATAATGGAGTTGCTCGATATTTGCTGAGGGTACCCATATAACCCGACTTCTCAACGGGAGATTTTAATCTTGTTGGCAAGAGGTCTAGACAAAATCTATTTTCCACACACCGTAGAGGCGGGATTGCACTTTGTCATTTACCCGCATTCGGATGTAGAGTAAACAAACGATGTCGATTACTACCGTCTACGGACAAGGTTGCTCCGTTTCGTCGTTTTGCGAGAAGATTTCATTCGGAGATACACGAAGACTCCACGGGAAAAACGATGCATTTCACCTTTTATTTTTGTTAAATGGATATATTTTTTGTGTTTTTATTTTTTTAAGACCGATATATGAGTTTAACTAGACAAAGAAAGTGAATTTTTTTTTAATAAAACTTTTTATAAGTGGAATAACTTATATTTGTTTGAACATCAAAAAGCATATTGCATTCACTCTTTATCCCCGAGGAGTTTTCAAAAATGCCCTAACTTTAGAAAACTTCGTAAATTTGTTTATAAGCTTGACTGAAGTTAGTGCTAGCCAGCGATGTCATTTTCGTTTTTTATGATATGTCTGAATTAATAAAATTACATCGAGATAAAAAAAGCAAAGCTTTTGATGTTTTCCCAATTTCGAATAAAAATTAAACACTTTTTTTTAAAACTCAAATAAGCACATACCAGAGAGTTCTCTCTCTGGTATGCAAGTTGCCTGCCTTCCTTGGCCGTTACAGTTACAAATATATATACATAGTACATAACTCAGAAAAGTATAAGTTTCGTGCCGGTTGCATGCGACTGAATTGATTCTCTCCAAATGAATACACCAGTAGGATATCACCGCTCTATTTGATAATTTACGGAACAATACCATCGCAATTAAAGTCAATAAGGGAGTCAGTCATTCCTTATACAATCCCATATCAAATTGCAGCTACAAAATAAAAATCCCAATTTATTCGTAATTTAATAAAGTTCGCAAAAAATTGTAGAAATTTTAAATATTTTTGTTGCTTTTTTTAGCGAGTATATTTCACTCAGTTTATTCAAGTCAATTGCTTTACACTACAGCGGCACTGAATGGGGGGAAATAGGGTAGTTGGAGGGGGTATGTAAATAAACCACTCTTCGTGTTGCTCTCGAAAATGCAAAATATACTTGATTGTGTAAACTGTGTAGACACTTCGTGTTGGGTGTTGCAGTGCGATTGTAGCCTTATAAAACAATATTATTTAATTTTGGCTCAGCACACATTGCGTGGCGTGTCCATACTTAATAATATGAGTGCGAACGTATCTGTTTGTTGGTTTATCACATATGTTCAACTCAATATCTTAATAAAATAAGATGCATTTATATCTTTTCAATAGCTAATTTGGGTATAAATATAAAATAAACGAAGATCCAGTTGAAATCCAAATACGTCGCTACAAATGGAAGTGGATTGGTCACACCCTGCGGAGGCCCCAGGGCCACGTTCCCAAACAGGCTCCTGACTTGAATCTACAAGGAAGCGTAAAAGAAGAAGACCAAAACAAACCTGGCGGCGAACTACCTTATCGGAGGTGGAGAAGATTGGCCTTACCTGGAGTGAAGTAAAGCGCGTGGACACAGACTTGTCGCAATGGAGTAGTGTTGTGACTCCCAAAGGGGGAACGTCGGACGAAAATATAGATAGATTTAAAAGATTGACATAAGATTTCCTATCCGGGAATAGCACAGTAATCTAACCGGTTGGTAAGTGATGATGGAGTCAAAGATGGTAGCAGGTTTGCCGGTTCTGGGTTTGGCAGTTATAAGAAACGCACTATCGGGTTTTATGCAGCTTTATTTTATTGGCTCACTAAATCGTTTGGTGGCAAGTCTTGACTGTAGAACTAACTTTGGTTGGTAACTAGTCTTCGCCGAAGCCTCCTACAGGTCCAGACGTAGCCGGTAAGCAACTCTGAAGTCAGTAAATGGATGAACAGTTTTTTCCGTAGGCATATTGGTTTCAGGTATTAAGCCCTTAGTGAGGGTTTTGCTGCTGGTTGCTGAGGAGTTCTGACTTCCAATATCGATTCCAACGTAAATATAAGATAAACTAAGCTGCAGGGCGAGCACAGACAGGAGACATAAATTATATCCCCCGATTATATCCCCTAACGAGTGATATAATTAACGTGCCCACCTGAGCACGGGAACATGGAATAGGAGAAGTTTACCCCCGTTTATTATCACACAATATATATATTAATTGGATATTATACTATAAACTACTAACGCCAACAAAAAGGATTTATACCGAAACTAAATTAATGATTTTATTATTATAATACATGCATTCTTATAAAAAAAATTAAATCCAGAAACATTCATTCACAATTAAACTTTACAACTAAAAAGGAGCATTGATCACAACTTCGTAGTGCCAATAACTTTGAAAAACATAAGCTTTGAAGGAGCATTGATGTATAATAAATTACCTGACGACATTAAAATAGAACAAAATTTCAATATTTTTAAGAAAAAACTTAAAACCTTTGTAATTGACAAAATCTGAGTGCGGTCCTGGCTATGTATGACAGTATGAAGTATTTATTTATAATTTTACCCTCAAGTTTTTTATATAATTTCTGATTGTTTCGTACGTGCCGTTGTTTGTAGTTTTAATATTACCTACATAAAATAAGTTGTAAATATTCTCATTAAGTGAAATTGTAATTTCTTTTGAGAAAAATAAACGTCTTTAAACACATATTATTTCCACTTGTGCGCCAGTGCTCTGAGCATTCTTTTTCGGATAGACACCTGCCGATAACCACCTGAGGGGTTGCTACGGCGTCACCGGGGGAGTGGGGCGAGCGCGAGAGCTCGCCATGAGAAGAGCCCCAGGGCTCGACGACATCGGGGGGAACTTCGAGCATTGATACAGCTATGGGAGAAGATAAATTTTCATTTTTTCCCCGAGGAGATAAATGTCTCCTGCCTGCTGTTTAGGCCGTAGTCCACCACGCTGGCCAGGTGCGGATTGGTTGACTGCACAAGCCTTTGAGAACATTATGGAGAACTCTCAGGCATGCAAGTTTCCTCACGACGTTTTCCTTCCAAGTGATATTTGAGTTGCTTAAATTAAAACGCACATAACTTCAAAAATTTGGTGGTGCGTGCCGGGGCTCAAACTGAGTCCCAACGGAAGGAAAGCCGAAGCCTTACCCACTATGCTATCACCGCAAATCGCTGGCGTTATGTATGCTGCATTTCAATCAATATTAGTCTTGTGTTTATTTAGCGTGCGTGATTAACATTTATTTGTATTAAGAGATAATATTTGCAATGTTTAGTTCAACAAAGCGATATAAAATATTGTTTTAATGAAGTGTTTAAATTATATGAGAAAATATTTATAATTTTCGAGTCACATTTAATTTAACTAGTCCGTAATTTAAGCACCCGACCCAAAAACGGCGGGTGTTATAAGTTTGACGCGTATGTGTATGTGTGTGTGGGTGTGTCGGTCTGTGGCATCACATTTCCCAAACGGATGAACCGATTTTGATTTGGTTTTCCTGTCTGAAAGGTGAATTAGTCGAGAGTGTTCTTAGCTGTGTTTGATGAAAGTCTGTCTGTCTACGCTGGCCCAGTGGCCAGCCCTAATTGGTGGGCGCGGATATGTCCACCAATCCGCGAATTACATATTTTTCCACAACTCTCTCAATATGGATCTCTAATTGCAAGGGCTAGTAGAATAATGTACACTATATTTATCGTTTTTACTTTTGTTATAGAGTTTAATCGTTTATACTGTTTGTCATAAATGCGTGTTCGATTTTTTGCATGGGTAGAATCTTGTGATTTCGCGTCAAACAGGTTCCACTTTGAACTATTCCATTATTTTACGTTTTCACTTCTTTCAGCAGATCATAAGACTGCTTCTGTTTTTTTACCTAAGTAGCTTAAAAATTCAGATTTCTGGTCCTCTCTAATTTCCACTCGAGATTATTTATAGATCACGACCATGCATGATTTTGGTAAATCATTTTTTTTTTAAATCAACTCTATGCCAGTTTTCCAAACATTGCAGACTCATGCTATGACCGCCGTCTGACTAAGTTTGTCTTGGTCCAGCGCAAAATGAAACCACTTCAACTTTAATAAGCTCTCAATTCCCGAAAATCCTTCGAGCACACACAAAGAGTATAAAAAAGCTGACAAAAGCCTGCTTCCAAATATTCAAGGGTGTCTCTTTGTGGGGCGCATCAATTATTCCCTCGGTCTCGGCCGAAATCCCGGGACGATCTGGGACAAAGTTAATGTCTCCACTTACGTATTGTCCGACTAGCGAGGAAAGTTTGATACTGTTGTAGATTTTTTTATAGTATTCCAGAACAATTTACTTACGCTGATAAATAATTTAAACCTTTTCAGTACTGAAAAGGTTTAAGTAATAAAGCTCGAAGTAATAAAGTTAGTAACAAAGACATAAAACTAAGGAGTTAAGGTAATACTTTTACATGTTATGATTAACTAGGTGTTGCCCGTGACTTCTTCCGTGTTTGTTTTTGTTTTTAAAGCATCTTTTTTTGTTTCATTTGGGAGATTTGTGTTTCTCAGCCGTAAACACCACACCGTACTTTAAACACCACACGGAGTTGAAAGTAGGTACTCATTATTATCTACAAAAAAGTCCGCGAGGGAATCTAACTATCACAGTAAAATCGCAATAATAGCTTTTACTCCTAAACTTATATTAAACAAAATAGTAAAATAAAAGTGTATCGCAATATAAATTTTTTTTCAAAGAATTTGTTTTATCGGCAAAGGTATTTGTAAAGTCAAGTCAAAGTCAAATATTTTTTTATTCAAATAGGTACATAGATGGCACTTTTGATAGACATAGAAGTGAGTTGATGGCGATAACTAAATTCGTCTTCTCAAAACTGCAGCTACGAGGGTTCCAAACGCGCCCTGGAAAGAAGAATCCCGCAACGGCTGGTTGTTTTTTTTAAGTTATCACCATCTCATATTATCATCTAAAAGTATAAAAGAAGCATCAGTTAGAGCAATAATTTACACCCAAGCATTTCTATCGTTGACGGAGTCCTTAAAACTCAAAGCAGTTAAATCATTTTTAATTCATTCCAAACTGACTACACAAAAATTAGATAACATTTTTAGAAATACATACACTTAATTAAAAAAATTCTATTCAAAAACACCCGATTTTATGAAGAATACACAATTTTAAAATGTTACGTTATAACAAATACGTAAGCGGAAAAAGTCGCGGGAAATAGCGAGTTCATAATAAATTGCGATCTTCACTTTTAACTTAGGAAACATAAGACCCGGGTAAATCTGGAAAACCTATTTTATATCCGGCCAATACATTTTTTTTATTCCACTGCAAGTTATGTGTCTACGCGACATCGCACCGGAACACTAAATAGCTTAGCGGCAAGACTTTTCGGTAGGGTAGTAACTAGCCACTGCCAAAGCCTCCCACCAGACCAGACCAGAGAAAATTCAGAAATTTAATTTTCCCAAATTGCCCCTGCCAGGAATCGAACCCGTGACGTCCTACTTAAATTCACAGCGTTCACCGCTGCGCCAGGAAGGCATTTAATGAAAAATGTTATAGATTCATATTTATAAAGATACGGAGTTATGTCGCACACAATAAAACCTAACGCGTTGAATCGAATTGAAAACCTTCTTATTAGAAGCAGCACACGGTTAAGTTTGTGAACTCCGTGTCTTTTGAAGTCTGTTAAAAACAAAGCAGTTTATGAAAGAACAAAGTTTCCTCAAAACCCACTCGAGCTAATGCTAATGTTTTTCTTGTTAGCTCGGAATGAGGTGGAAATCCCCCGCACCAATTAAGCCTTTGAAAAAGTTAAAAAACGCAAACAACGACCTCCCTGAAACGGTGCGGCGACCATACTATCCATGTATTCCAGGATATAAAATAATTAGAGGGAAATTTGTTAAGAGCCGTGTTACGCATCGCTTTCCTATTGTGGGACCGATTATGATCCCGGCACGCACCTCTTACTTTTCGGAGTTATGTGCGTTTTTAATTGAAGCAATTAACGGTTAAGGATAATATCGTGAGGAAACGTTTACGCTTGAGACTTTTTATCCAATTATACCAATCCGCATTGCGCCTGCGCACAGCGTGGTGATCTGTGGCCTGAACCCTTATCCTTTTGAGAAGAGATCCACGCCCTGTTTTGGAATGGTAATGGGTGTTTATTTTTATTCCAACTTGCTGATAGTTTGGGCTATGAGAGATCCGCAATCTCGCGCGTCCACCTTCGGATCTCTTCGTTTCTTATAAAAATGTTGTCTGATAAGAATATATAAAAACGGTTGCATTGTATGTAAGAAACAACATATTATAGGTAGTGTACGCTATCACCACGCGGGTAATTTTGGAATTTATGATTTTGGAAAAAATATCTGGCATGATCTGGTGGAAAGGCTTCGGTTGTGTCCAGTAACCACCCGATAAAGACGTGTAAGACGTCTGTGATTTAGCGTTTCTTATATTAAAAAAAAATGGTAATAGAAATAGTAGTACAAATAAAAAGAACATAATTTGCCATTGTGTAGTGGCAGCCATTTTTAATTTGAATGTTATCATAGTGTAGTATTCTACTAGTCAAGCACTTTAACACACAAATACACATAGACACGGAAAACTTATAACATACCGCCGTTTTCGCTTCGGGGTAAAAAAAACCCGTAATTAACGACGAAGCAACAGCAACTTGTTAATACTTAACAACTTAAAAATTAAGTCGAAATATTACCTACAGGCGTTAGAGGTACGTTATTTACTGTATCTGAGACTCATTTGTGTACCCGAAACGCTAATAGAGTAAACCACATGCTAAATTAAAATGACTCCTGACACTTTATTAGGTACGTGTCGTGTAGCGTAGGTACTATGCGCGTGTCGCTTTTTTATTTTCAATAGGGTTGTTATAAATATACGAATAGAATGTTTGAATTAGTTTGTATGGAAAAATAAATATGTTTCTTTTGATTTAATATTTATAAAGGGTGATTCCTTATGGAATATACTTATTCACCCTTCAACATTATTTCGTAATTCGGTTACACGTTGTATAAAGCTTCGTGCAAGTTCCCATCTCTTGGTCGCCCTACGCGTAGGACATTAATAATTCATGCGGTGGCCTGATTAGCAGCGCTGACATAGACAATCAAGCGCCTCTACGACTCCAAACTTTACGGCTCTCCTGACAGGACATTCTTGTGTTTGCGGCTGCATGAGGGCATTTGTATTATTAGGCGTTTTAGCATTTTCGTTGCTCTGCCGACTATCTAAACTGCTGGCTACAGGTTTGCTTCCATTTTTTATTCCATTTAAAAGTTAGGCCCCTACTTTCTATTATACAGAGTAAATGCCTGATGCATAACTCTACGTTGGGGGAAACGGAGAAGTTTGGAATTGGGACTTGCAACACCTAAAAACTCTGTTTGTCCTTTTTTAGACCTGAGAGAGAACGAGAGAGAGAACGGGATTCACTTGCGTATTCACCATACTCTCGCCAACGTTTTTATCTCCATTTGCCATGGTCCCATCGTCGATGGCCTGGTTGCTGCTGAATCCTCCAGGGAGCCCGTGTTATCTCACCTTATGGTAAGTAATGATGCAGTCTAACATGGTAACGGGCAAACCTGCTTATAACTGCCATACCTCTGTATTGCTGTTACAATAAACAACCCTAAACAGTGACTACGTGATATCATACCGAAACGCTAATTCGCTTAGCGGCACTTCTTTATAAGAAGGGTGGTAACGAGCCACGGCCGAAACAACCCACCAGACCAGACGAGCGAAAATGCAGAAATTTTGAATTCCTAAAGTCCTGCCGGAGACCGAATCCGGGACTTCCTGCTTAAATTCACAGCGCTCACCGTTGCACCAGGGAGGTCGTCAACCAACACACTTACGCATTCATTATGTAAGAATATATTGAATATGTATTAAAGTAAGAATTCGCATAAAATTACATAATTGAAGCGGCGATAGCCTAGTTGGTAAAGCTTCACGAGCCCTTGGGGACAGTATCGAGAACTCTCAGGTATTCAAGTGATACTTTTTTTGCTTGAATTAAAAACGCACATAGCTCCGAGAAGTAAAGACGTGCGTGCCGGGCTTCGAGCAAAAAAGAAACACCCGGCTAAGTTTGTTGTGGGCTTCTTCTTAGACAATGACGCGTTTGGAACTCTCGTAGCTTAGTTTTAAGTTTACGAATATGGTTATCGCCATCATGTCACTACGGTATACTTCTCATGTAATGTACTCGTACGCATCAAAAGTGCCACCTATGGGGCCTACTTGAATAATAATATTTTTGACTATGTCTACAACCAATTTTTAAATTACATAGCTTCCTTAAAAAGGTAGAGACATTTTAGCCTCTCTGTTGCCCCTCAGGCAGTCTCTATATGACATCCAGGTCCTGCAACAGTCATTCCGAGCATGAAACATGTCGTGACAAAGGTGTCTTCCAGTAATCTGGCGAGCAATCATCTCGGGTAGTGGAGCGTGCGTCGCCGATCGCGGGGACGTACGAAGCTGTAGACGAGCCATGATATGACTTAAGATTAAGTACTAGTTAAATAAATAAATGTACAACGACATTAAGCACATCACCATCTAGCCCTATTGTATGCGTAGCCTGTGTTATGCGTACTAAGATGACTGATAAATATTTGTATGAATAATATACATAAATACTTAAATTACACAGATAAACAACCGGACACCTAAAAAACATTGAAACATTTTCCAGTTGTGATAATCGATTTGCTCACTGCGATAATGAGCCGTCAATTATTTCATCGTCATCATTAAAACCTCACTATAGCGACCAACTAGGGAACATGGGTCTCCTCTAAGAATGAGAAGGATGTCGGCCGTCGTTCACCATGCTGACCGAATGCAGATTAGTGGACTTCACACGCCTTTAAGATCATTATGGGGAAAAATTTAGGCAGACAGGTCGCTTGGAGAGGCCTTTAATCTCGCAGTGGACTGCCATGGGCATTGATGAATACTTAACCGAGAGGGAAGAAGCAAAATTTCATGAGATTCATTCGCATCGAAATATTGTCAACAACAGTCATAAGCGCTGTGGTATTGTATAAGGAGGTTTCGGGATCGATCTCAGATGATAGACTCGTTCTTCCAGCTTTAAAAGTTTCTGAGTAAAACTTTCGAACACATAGATTGATAGACGAACGGATGAATGGTAGACTACTGTTCCTGAGTCCTGATGAAAATAGTAAAGTTAAACTAGGTCCTTAGCTTAAATTGCCGTATCCAACAATTTGCAATTGTAGTTTCACTAATAGCTGTCAGTGTGGCGTGCGCTCGGTACTGAAAATCGGAGTCGGCCGAGGAGGCATGTTAGCACCACAGCTTTAGACCAGTGATGTAAGAGACTCAAGTCGACATCAGACACTTTTAACTACACATTAAATAAATACTTCTTATGATTAGATTTCTTATATTAAATAATTTTCTTTTTTTGAAATTTAATTTAATAAATCAACGCTACCATTGGGCCCACTAGAGCCCAAAAAACTGTATCCTTTTCTACAGTTTATCTATTAAATTTCAATCGAATGACACAATGATTTATTTATATAATCAGTCGTTTTTATCACTTTTCTGCTCTCATATTCAATAAGTCAGTGGCATTTAGTGTCATTATTATTTTACGCCATTGAACCATCTTATACTCATCATTATAGTCGCGGTTTTAATAAACGACATCAATATCAATCTAGTACCAGCTTAAATATTGATTAGTTGACTTCACAAGCCTTTGAGAACATTCTGAAAAACTCCGAGGCATGCAGGCTTTCTCACGATGTTTCTCTTCACCAGACCTTAAAGCAAGTGATATTTATTTGCTTTAATCGCACAGAACCTTGGAAATTTAGAGGACGAACTCGTTATCCCCGAAAGCAAAGTCGAAGTCCTCAGTATCGCAAATTCGTGATTTATTTCTGCGGAATTTCCAGCATTAGGATTTTGACTTTGAAAATGTTACTTTTGAAAACTAAGTTTACAATAGCTACTTAGGTCCCTCGAGCGCTCCACTCAAGTCTTATTATGAACTCGTTCGCAGCACGTGGGGATGGAAGCTCGTACGGACAGCACGTAGTTGCTACTGGACAGGGTTGCCGCCGAAAATCTTTATCCTCACTAATACTATAAATGCGAAAGTTGTTTTTTTTATTTATCCATTCCAACGAGACCGATTCGAGCTCGAGGCCCCGATAGTCATTTGCAAAATCAAATGATCAGTGAAACTAATAATGTAAAAAAAAATATAAGCAATAAGGACCATTGGAACCATTTGGGGACACCACGCTAAGTATCTTCCCTTATAGTCAAATCTTACAAAATACCTTATACAATAGCATTATTTTCTAGTGACAACTATAGGGAAGTGAATAATTCTGGAAAAACTAAATAATATTACTATAAATATAAAAAGTATGACTTATCTTGAGTCTGTCACTCAGTAGTTCCATGATGAAGATAAAACCGTCAATTATAATAACTTTATTCAGTTATTCACAAAACTATATTTATAATTACGAAGCCACACTCTTTGACACTACGATTAAGTATCTAAAATCCTAGATAGTTTAAACAAATTATAATATGTGGGTACTTAGATAAACGGCCCCAAATGGGGACAGCGGGCGTAAATGGGTGATATCCAGGACTAATGCCTATGTTAATCTCCGTCCTTTCAAATATCCTTATTTAAAAAAAGTTTTCTGAGGACGCGATTTAAGGACGATTTTTCGCGCAAAAATACGAATGTTTCTGTCATTGAGAATTTAATGATTTCCCGGGACCAAAAGTATCCTATGTTACTTACTCTTCTTGCTTTTAACTAACTCCATGGCAAATCAAGCCAATAGCTTGCTTAATTAAAGCGCGAAGGATGGACAAACAAATACACTTGCGTTAATTAGTTAGCATGGTAAAATCGGTTTCAACTCCGAACCATTCTCTTCCTAAGCGAGGAAACCGAAGTGGTCATACTGAGGAAACATTGCGGCAGCCCTGGCCACGATTTCGCAAGCTCAGCAGATAATTCGTTCACAGTGCATTTGTTCCGACGCTGCGCAGCATCAATGGCGTCTCTCGAAGCTCAGCGGAGCGCACCATGGCCTTCGCTTCTTTCCCGTCCAATAACAATATACATAACTCTTTTTAAAAAGAAAACCGTGTATTTAAAACGCTAACTCATTAGCTTAGATTAATGAATAAATCATGGTTACTATACGATTGATAAATTTCTTAGCGACGTGGCTGCAGGCCACTCACAGGATAGAAAAGTGAAAATGGAAGAAATAATGCTGTCTTGGAATCTTTTCGGTTGAATCTGTCTTCCTAACCTGAGTTCATTATAAACAGATTGACTCGACGTTTCAAAAGTGCTTAAAAAGTAAGCCAACTAGAAATAAATAAATTTTCATTTTGAATTTTAATTTAGAATTTGAATAATGACTTTCGAAGAAAGAAAACAACGTCATCATCAAAATAAAGTATTGGATACAAACCTAGGCGTACAACCTGTGACAGCTGTGGCGTTCAATATGCACTATTTGCCAAGGTGTTTTTCATCCATATCAAAATATATCCATATTATGATTTCTAAAAAACCCAAAGAATACGTTTTCCTTATAAAAAAAGGGGAAAAACTGGAATTTTATAAATGTTGCAGAAATACTGATGCAGTAGAGTATGAACATAATGACTAGATGCTCAGGTCTAGGTAAGAGAGAGGAAAGAAAAAAGACATAAAAAAAAAAGACAAAGGGAGGACAAAAAAAAACCACGAAGTAATATAAAACGCTTATACGTTGACCTGGATATCATGGAGAGAATATTAAATTCCTTATGATTCTGCTATCTCCAAAAGGCAGTGTTGGGAATTTTAACCCCAAACGAGAGAAAAATAGAGAAAGACGACCTCAATGGACACTAAAACATTTTTGTTAGTTATTTCAATATGGTCACGATTTCCAAATACTTAAGTCCGACTAGTCCTTGCGCATTATTCAACTGGCTCTTATAGTGGGTACAAAGACCTGAACATAAATATTATACAGAAAAACCTCGCAAGACAAACAAGTATTTATCTGAATAATCCCGAATTCTTTAATACATCCCGCGCAATTTCTCCGAATCATTTCATATAAAATATAGCACATATAATATGTTCTCTGAGAATATTTTCACCATCCACAGACACCCCAACAAATTAAAAACAGTGCCAAATATTAACATACCGTTGACGGCCGATTGGCGCTTTGGGCAGCGACCCTGCTTTCTGAGTCCAAGGCCGTGGGTTCGATTCCCACAACTGGAAAATGTTTTTGTGATGAACGTGAATCAATAGTTATGTATATTATTCATAAAAAATATTTATCAGTCATCGTACCCATAACACAAGCTACGCATACTATGGGGCTAGATGGCGCTGTGTTTACATATTTTTTATATCGTAGGTAAAAAGCGGATTTCATAGAGAGGTAGAAATTTTTTCATTTAAGCGTGTTATAAGCGTTATGCAAAACGGTTTGAAAAATCATATAATAATTTTAGTTAACGCGATCGAAGTCTTCAGTTATAGTCCGTGTTAATATTCGAAATACAAGTTGTACATGCGTAACCGTCCCAACGTCATCCCGGCCGATTAAGATTGTGCGAACTACAGTGCAATCCTTTGTTCCATCTTTTGGTTTAAATTATATAAAGAGACTTCAACATAGTTTATCCAAGCGACAGAAAATTACTACATGCTAACATATCAACGAACTTAAAATTGTACAAACGCAGTTTCGGCTTAAGTTGGATAAAAAGTTGGCGCGTCTGTAGACGCTGTTTTATGAGAACGCGCGAAACGGCCCCATGGCGTAACGAGAGGGAAGGAAAACACCGTAGTTAGGCATGTCGCCAGTCCAATATGCCAGATTTATGGACAATTTCATTAGAGGACTGTAGTTTTGGCCGCCACTCACACCGTAACCTCAGTTTTAATTGGCACAAATAGCGTTCGCCTAGAATTCATATCAGTACTAATATTATAAATACGAAATTCAAATTCATATTTATATTTCGTTATTTATGTAGGCCTATCACGGGCACTTATGAAGCGTTCATACATATATGTTTACATTATTGTAAGGGGATGGTGATAACTTCGTTCGCAAACTTAAACCTAAAGCTACGAGGGTTCCAAACGCGCCCTGGTCTAAGAAGAACCCACAACAAATTTTGATTGTTTGTTACCTATGTTCAGCTCAACAATATGTATTGCACATCCCTACCTCTTCCGCCGGCGCTAGCTCCTATGCCAGGCGCCACATCGCCCACTATCTGGTTTATGTGGGGATAAAAATATCTACCGCCCGTCTAGCGTCCACTGCACCGAAATTGATAAGATTGGGCAAGATAGCATTCGAAAGGATATTATTTATCTTCGAAACAGAGTCAGTACCGCTTAACTTACCTCGGTGAATTATTGTATTTAAATAGTTTGCTTCCTGGATACGGCCATAATATTTATTTTATCCCGGTTAAATAAAGGGTTTCACGGGATTATTAAAGACACAAAGTAAAGGCGGGCAAAGTTATGGGGAACAGCTAGTTAGTATAATTAAATGTGAAAGTGCTTGTTTATCTGTTTGTATATTTGGCTCAACCACGGAAGCAATCTTAAAAATGTGTAGCACAGAGCAAATCATGGAAATGGATATAGAATCCTTTACATCTCTGTAATATTTAATTTTTACTCTACGAAATTTACAGTTATTTTGATTGAATTATTTATTTTTAAGTGTGGTCAGTGCGGTCTGAGTGCCGCCTGGTGGCGTCGTGTCGCGCAGGCGTCCTGCATAATGCATGATGGTATATTTTTACTGACGCCGAGTGGCGAGTGGCGAGTAGCGAATGCAATAATTTAGTGTGGCAACTTGTCTCGGACGGTCACATCGCGGGTGGTCACAAAAAAAAATGAAAATCGGTTCATCCGTTCGGGAAATATGATGTCACAGACAGACACACACACACATACATATACTAATTTTAGAAAAACCAAATAAACATTTAAGCTTCATAAGGCAATATTTAATTAATAATTGATACAAGCTATTGCCCGCGTTTATCGGCCGCGTATTACGGTTTTTACTACTCCGTGCAAACCATTTGTTTTCCTGTTTTCCTAGGATAATAACTATCATAAATTACTCTCTATCCCTTTAACTTTTTCTATTCCAAAATCTAGTTCAATGGTTAAATAAGTTGAGCGCGTAAAGGAAAGGCAAAAAAACAGTTTCACATTAATAATATTTGGAAGGATTTCAGTTGAACACTTGTTATGTAGGACCTACGTCCATGTCAAATTAGTAGTGTTCAATATTTTTGAGCAAACTAAAATAAATTGAATATTTGTAATTTACTGTGAGATGGTGATAGCAAAAAACTGTGAGAAGGTGATAACAAAAAAAAATTAGCCGGCTACGTTTGTTGTGGGCTCTTCTTAGACCAGGGTGCGTTTGGAACCCTCGTAGCTTTAGGATTAAGTTGGAGAACGAAGTCATCACCATCCCCTAACAATTATGTAATTATATATATGTGAACGCTTCATAAATGCCTGTGATAGACGTATTTAAATAAAAAAAAAAAAATTGAATTTGAAATTTGAATAAAATAAAATAATCTTAAACCCCCTAATAAACATTCTGAAAGATTGATGAACGACCATCGATTTAAAAGCATTCACAGACTAGTGTGGAAGAATCGTATTTCCCATAGTAGCTTACTACAACGGAAAATACCTAAGTCTTTTTATGGTCCATTCAGGTCATATTAAACGTATAAGGAAGTGGTACACAAATAATTCGAACAAGATTTCCTCTGCCCGTCCCCATCCAATATTTGTGGGCAAATATCCGCGGGGAGTCTGGCGCGGAGCCAGTGCTGTGGGATGGACATCACGACAGGGCATTCCTGACTGTATCGATGCAATAGATTTTAACTTTCAACCTCGCATCGGTGAACGAAAATACGTTATTATAAGGATTACAGTAATTCTGTAAAGTGGGCAAATTGATGAATATAACTTGAATGGTGCCAGGTGCTTTACTCAATAAATCAGCATTTGTACTCTTGAACTTTCTCTGCGCCTGGTGGGAGGCTCAGAGAAAATTCTGACAACAATAAGATAAGGGATAACAGATTAGCTCGTTACCATCTTAGACAACATCATCACTTTGTTGACTGTAAATTTTACAATAAACAATAAACTACAAGTTGATATCTTGGAGATGTCTCTGAAATCTGGAAGTTTGTATTAAACGTAAGCTTATAGAATAGTCCTATTATAGTATTAAGGACTACGTCAACGATAAAAAAGAGCCAACTAAAATAAATTGAATATTTGTAATTAACTGTGAGATGGTGATAGCAAAAAAAAATTAGCCGGCTACGTTTGTTGTGGGCATCTTCTTAGACCAGGGCGCGTTTAAAAACCCTCGTAGCTTTAGTTTTAAGTTGAAGAATTTAGTTATCGCCATCAACTCACTTCTATGTCATATTTTACATATAATTTACGCATCAAAAGTGCCATCTTATGCCTATTTGAATAAAGCAATATTTGACTTTGACTTTGACAAAGTCAAGGGTTGGCTTGTAGTGTTATAAAAAATAACAAATGAAACAACAATAAAAATTCCCTTTTTACGAGTCTAATGAAAACATCTTTACAACTTTATATAAGAAGTCTTGGTTAGTTTTATACCTCATCGGGGGTCGTGTTAAATGTATAAGGAAATAGAACACAAATAACTGGACCCCAAGACTTCCTTCGCCCGGTCAATCCAATATTTGATGGCAAATACGAACGCGGGTTCTGGCGGACGGCCAACGGCTCATATGGTCTTCCCAGATTATACTGGTATTCATTCCGAGGGAAGCTTAAAGATTAAATCATATTCGTTCATTAGAACAATTATATTTCTTTGAATAACCATCATCATCATATCAACCCATAACCGGTCCACTAAAGGGCAGTGGTCTCCTTCCACAGTGAGAAGGGGCTAAGGCCGTAATCCATCATGCTGGTCCAGTGCGGACTGGTGCACTCCGCACTCCTTTAAGAACATTATGGAGAACTCTCAGGCATGCAGGTTTCCTCAAGATGTTTTCCTGCATCGTAGAAGAAAGTGATATTCGAATTGCTTAAATTGCTTAAACTTAAGTTAGAACAGTTAGAGGTGCGTGCTGGTATTGGTACTCGAACCCAAGACAGTGAAGTCGTAGTCCTACCTTTTATCGGATTAATAAATCAATAATTTTTTTTTAATTTATTTACTTCAGTAGGAGCTTATCGCTTAAGAGTTCGTCATAGGAACTACGATCATGCTTAGTTTTCTAAAGTTAATGGCATGGTGTGCATTGCTGTGTTCTAGTCTGAAGGGCGTCCCAAGATTGTGAGGAAACTTGAACACCTGAGAGTTTTCCATAATATTCTCAAAGGTATGTGAAGTCCCCAATCCCCAATTGACCATCGTGGTGGACTATGGCCTACATTCGTAAATACATTTATTTAAAAATATCAAAAAAAAAATCTAAATTCAAAATTCATTTAGTTTAAGTTTGCTTAGTTTATATGCACTTTTCTTTCTAAAGTCATTCAGTTTTTAGTGACTCTACCAAGGTTCGGAAGGTAGATTCTACCGAGAATCCGGAAGGAAACTCAGCAGATTGCTGTCAGTAATCGGTCTAATTTTTCTGACGGCGAGACTTTCGTACGCCGAGCTTGGTGTATCCACAAGTGCATCTATATGGGTACTCTACTGAAGCTCGCAATCCAAGGTCATGCCCAGAAAAACTGTGGAATCTTAAAAAAAAGTAAAAAGATTTTTACTAAAAATTGAAAAATCTTTAAAAAAATCTTTTTTAATTAAAATTTTGATTGAAATTCATTTTACCAAATGTAAAATGAATTTCAATCTAAATTTTAATTTAATGTTAATTTGGTTTACATAAAAAACTAAGTGATTGAAATTCATTTTACCAAATGTAAAATCAATTTCAATCACTTAGTTTTTTATGCATTTTAAAGTAAATTATTGAAACTAAACCAGTGCGACCTAGTATCGTTAGAAAATATATCATCATAATACATACATCCGTAAAATATTACCTTTATTTTGGGGCGGTATTTTTTTATTCGCTTTCTTGGCGCTTGACTGCAACCTCACGTGTTATATGATGAGGCAGTATAAGATGGTAGCTGGCTAACCTGTTAGAGCATGGCAGTTATATTAAAACCACACTCTTAATCGGTAGGTCGGGTGAAAATAAACTTTCAGTCAACACAGACTGCGCTATAAATTTAACTGTATTTTTAAGCTCATAAGCCTAGCTCAAAGCTGGCTTTCCAGGATTCAAAGCCATCTCTTGACACGTGGACGCTCCACGTTTTGATCCCGATGCTCCCAAATTTCTAATCAAACTCGCAGCACCCTAAAGCCTAAAGCTTTATCGAAAGCTGGCGAGCAGCCAATATTTCATGATAGTGATGTTCATCTGATACGCAGCTGAATCTAAAGCTGTCTGACTTACCCCCCGCGTGAGCCTAGCTTTATAACTTATCTGTATTGAATTTCAGTGTTAAACCTCTTTGGAAATTACCTTGTTTTTTATATATTTAAAATTGACGGATAAAGCAGGTTTTCCCGAAAGGAAGGCTAAACTAAGTACTGAAGTAACTTATAATCTAATACACCATCATCATCATATCAACCCATCACCGGCCCACTACAGGGCACGGGTCTGCTTGCACGATGAGAAGGGGTTAAGGCCGTAGTCCATCACGCCGGACCTGTGCGGATTGGTGGACACCACACACCTTTGAGAACATTATGTAGAATTCTCAGGAAGGTTTGAAGGCAGTTTAACCAAGAGATATTTAAAGTGCAAAAAATGCACGTAACTTGCGTTAGAAGTGCATGCTAAGATTCGAACTCTGCCCCCCGAAAGTGAAGTCGAAGTTCTACCCTACTATTATAAATGCAAAGGTGTTTGTTTGTCCTTGTTTACCGCCTCAACTAGGGTACCCTAGTTGAGGTGGATAAACTTGATTTTATAACTTCACTGGCATAAAGATAGTTGAAAGGACGGAGTAACAGGCTACATTTTATCCCAAAGGGAATCGGGATTTGTAAAAAACCAAAATAAACGCGGGAAATTGCAAGTCCCACTAATATTATAAATGTGGATGTTTGTTACTCAATTACGCAACAAACGGCTAAACAGATTTTTATAAACATGGCATGCATGTAGCCTTTGACATGGAAAAGAAAAGAATATTGACCATTTTATCCCGGGAAATAAGAGAGCTCCCGCGGGAATGAAAAACCTTAATACACGCGTACGAAGTCGCGGGTATCAGCTAGTTAATCAATAAGTTTACGATGTGATTTTTCTTTTTATTATTACCATCTCATAGCGTCATTTAAAACTAAGTTAGACAAACCTAAATTAGAGATTAGTTTTACAACAAACTCATACTACATTGACGGCCGATTGGCGCGATGGACCCTGTTTTCTAAGTCCAGGGGCGTGGGCTCGATTCCCATAATTGTAACATGTTTGTGTGATGAACATGAATGTATTTCAGTGCCTGATTGTTCATCGGTATGTTATAAGTATTTATGTATATTATACATAAACATATTCATCAGTCATCTTAGTACCCATAACACAAGCTGCCCTTACTTTGGGTCTAGATGGCGTTGTGTGTTGTGGTAGTATATTTATATTATTTTACTTTATTGACGTTGGTGGGAAGTTGCGAAAGTGTTTCTGCTATTAATCTCCCAGTATCGAGAATAACAATATTTACCGATCGGCGGCGAGGAAAAATGTAATCAAGGCAAATAGCTTGTGGGTGTTACAGCGAACAGACAGTGTGACATAAATACAGTGTGTTGTTGATGTGTGGCCGACGCTGGCGAGCTGCCAGCCAGCTTAGCGAGATTATGCTGATAAACTGCTGGTTGCTTTTACAAACCGCCTTCCGAAAAAACTGTGAGGCTATCCATTATTGTAATGAAACTTCTTCGGCGGAGATACCATAATTTGTTTTCACAAGAAACGGTAGTTTTTTTTTGTGACAGCTCGTCCGGAGATTTAAACATTACTTGCTGCGCACCACGGTGTTACCCCCGGTGAAGAAGTCGATTGGATGCTTTTTAAGGACGTGAAGGAAATACGATAATTGGTGTAAAAATTCGAAAATTCCTGTAACCAACTTTGGGAATTCATTGTTTTCCAGGAACGCAAGCAGTAAGCTACTTGCAGTCCTGCTACTCCCCGTCCTTTTAACTAATTCTATGCCAATAATCAATTCCATTGTTAGCTTAGTTAAGTATTTGTAAGGATACTGACATTCATTGAAAGGGAAGCAATAAAATTAAAGCATGTTTGTTCATTAGAGTAGTTAACCTAACGATAAATTTATTTAATTGACAGTCATGACTGACGGATCAGAGATGTTGTCGCTAACTATGGGCCTCAAAAGAAGGCTCAGAGCACTCAGTGAGCGATGGAAAGAGCTATGTTTGGAGTATCTCTACGTGATTAAATCAGAAACGAGGAGATCCGTAGAAGAACTAGAGTTACCGACATAGCTCAACGAGTCGCTGGAGTAGCTGAAGTGGAAATGGGCGGGGCACATAGCTCATAGAACCGATGGACGTTGGGGTTATAAGGTGTTGGAGTGGCCACACCGCACGGTAAACGCAGCGTTAGTCGACCCCCGACCAGGTGTACAGACGAAATTAAGCGAGTCGCGGGGAGCCGCTGGATACAAGCGGCCCAGAATCGTGGAGTTTGGAACGCCCTGCAAAAGATATGTCCAGCTGGGGATTGCTTTTTCCAGCAATGGAAGACAATCGGTTGATTTTGGGGCGAGTTCGAATCCCGGCACCTCTAACTTTTCTAAGTTATGTGCGTTTAAAAAATATCACTTGCTTCAACGGTGAAGGAAAACATCGTAAACCTGCACCCCTGAGAGTTTTCCATAACTTTTGAAACGAGTGTTAAGTCCACCAATCCGCACGAGCTCAGCGTGGTGGACTACGGCCTTTACCCCTTTTCATTGTATGCCCTGTATTGTGCCCGTAATGGGTTAATATGATGATCAAGAAACGTACATAACTCCAAAAAGTTATAGGTTGTACGTGCAGGGATACGAACCCGGTCCTCCCGAAAGGATAGCGGAACTCTAACCACTAGGCTAGCGCCGCTTCCATATAATAATAATGCTAAACGTAATGGAATAGAACTCGTTAACTATTCAAACTATTAAACCTAGATTAAATGAGTACGGCAGGAGACACTCACAATTAACTGAACTGATTTACTCAATTAATGAGAATTTGAATTCATTAGTGTATTCCAATCGCTCGTATTTAGCGAGTCCAAGCGTATAATTAGATACTTATGATGTAATAAAGCGACCTATTTCCAGAGTCTTTAATGTACTTTTAGGGTTCTGTTCCGGAAGGGACGGCTATTGTTGCAGTTTGCAGCGACCTTGCTTTCCGAGTCCAAGGCCTTAGGCTCGATTCCCTCAACCGGAAAATGTTTGTGTTTTTCAGTGTCTGGGTGTTTATCTGTATATTATAAGTATTTAGGTACATTATTCAAAGAATTATTAATTAGTTATCTTAGTACCCATAACACAAGCTACGCTTACTTTGGGGCTAGGTTTCGATGTGTGTATTGTCGTAGTATATTGAGAAAATGAGAGTAAATTGTTACAATGCTCGTGTTAGGAAAAAGGGATCAGAATTTTATCTATGACAAACCCGATGTATCAACAAACCATAGTTTGTATACTCATTGATAGTATATTCATAGTGTTTTGAAAATAGAATAATGGCCTTTAGTAGACTGTCAAAGAAAAGTAAATTATGATCTATCAGGCGGGGACGCGAGTTTGACAAGATGGATTGGCGGGAAAGAAAGGTTAGCACGGATTTTGAATTAATTAATTGAGAAAACGAGATTAAGTAAAGTATGGTAATAGAACGTGACAAATTGGGAATAGATGATTTATAATGGAAACTATGTATACTTAACGAAATATTGTTGTGGCGAAACAAGAGTCTTACAAACTTGTAATGGAGTTGTTAAAAGATGTTGGTACTGTGGTGGTACTTATCTGATGTTGCATCAGATAAGTATATCTCTAAAATCCTTTGGGTTATTTAGGTATCATATATGGAGCCCTAGCAATATTTTATAAAGACAGTATATGTAGCAGAGATTGCTCTATACAAACAACTTGTTCCAAATGTCCTGGTGTTATAGGTGATAAGAAATACCTAGTTATGTTTGACCTATATGTCTTGTATCAAAGGGCCTAGCGGTATAACATATGACAATGTTGTAATTGTGTTTATAAGTCTTGTTTTAATTGATTGAATAAAAGAATAACGGTAAAGTTTCTTGCCAGTGGTCTTCTCTGCATAAGACAGCATTCCGAACTGGTAGTAGAGTCATTTCAAGGCAATAAGTAATATGAATTATAGAGAAGATTAACATACAGTATAAGAGTCGGTCCAGTTGTTTAATGTACTGTTGGAGACAGAGTTATAGAGTACAGACCCGCTACACTGCTCTAACGCAGGTTGGTGGGCTTTAATGGTATTAAAAAAAACTTCAATAGTATGTCAGGTTAAATGATATGTTTGTCAGTAAAGAAGAATAATATTTATGAGAATAAATACTTACTGCTAAGTAACTAGGTATTTAGCTTCAATAATACTAATATTAATTAATGAAAGATCGAAGTGACATCCTGAACATTGCTAGCCTTGAAGTTAATATCTGGGTCTTCCATCACCTTTTTATTTTTAGCACGCGCGCACACCGTCACAAAAAATCAACACCCTCAAGTTAGCTATAGTCATCATTTTAGTTTTTCAAAAATAGGTTTGACAGTGTACACTTTCAATTGTCAGTCTGCGGGCTCATTCCCGTGATTTCATTGCTTCAATCGTACAAAAATCTCAAATTTTAATGTTGAGTGAAACTTGGCTGTCGGATATTGAGATCACTAGATAATGCGTTATAATACAACTTTTAGTGTATTGAATTTTTTCTATTGTTAAAGTCGTTTTTTCTACGAACGTAGAATAATACGAAAGATAAGATAACTTCTTTAGCGTAAGAAGATAAAAATCTTTTGAAAAAAAAGTATAACTTCTTACGCGTGTACATAAGTACATAAACGTTTTTTTTTCTTATTCTGACAGAAAATCATAAATATGAAAATGACAATTTCACTATGCACTAAAAGCCGCTGCCATAAATTTTATCAAACACAGCCGAGCAAGTCTATACCCATAAAATGTGATGCAGCCATATAATATGGGTGAGTAAATGTCTGTAAATCGCTACTCTGTACGCACGACCTGCCTGAAGTATTACCATATAATATTCCTGAGGTAATATTTACTCCGGGCTCCTATTTACCGGTTCAGGGACTTTGTCAAATTAAACGTTCCGGTATTATTTCTTAATATCACCGCGATCTCTATGCTGGTAATATTAGAAATGCGAAAGCGTTATCAAGCTACGAGAGGGTTGCTACCATCGCTAAGTAATAATATTTTAATGTAGACATTCTTATTCCAGAATTATAATTCTTTTTTAATGCATGTTTTAATTTTATTTACTTTTTTTATAATATTGCACACCTGAAATCGCAGACTGTCATTGACAGTTTCAAATATCTAGGTTCGGTTAAATTAGTTACTTTAATAAATTCTTTCTACATGAATATATCGTTCATTTTCTGTGACTAAACCGTGGCTACATAACTAAAAGTGTTGGCAACCGTCCAGACTAGCTGTCGCTGTTTACCAGCAAATATCGGATTGACCGGCGAAGGAAATGTTTAAGGCAGCTTTATTCGTATAATATTTCCTTATACATTTAATACGGCTCTATGAAAAGGCGTTACGGCAAGGCTTTCCATTATTTAGGCGAAAATACGTATTCAACGTTTAGCTATATCTTGCTTTGAATGACAGGTTAGTGACGAGATGAGAATTTATATTCATTGCTGTAATTCTTATCACTTGTATTAAGATGTTTATTTGAATTAATTATTAAATAATAAAAAAGCAATGTGACATCTCTTGTTTCAGAGTGTCTCATTGTTATATGGACCTTTGAAAATAGATCGAAACTACAATTTATCCTACTAGATGGCGCTACAGTCCCTATAAGACTGATGTAAATGAAGGAGAGAAGGAAAACGCTCAGTCCGCGATTACAAGAGTCGCAGGTTCAAATCCTGTCGGTTCTGAATTTTTTTATATATATTTTTTTATTCCACTACAGGTTAGCCTTTGACTGCAATCTCACCTGGTAGTAAGTGATGATGCAGTCTAAGATAGTAGCGGGCTAGGGAGTTGGGTAGTATGGGAATTGATATTACCTACAAGTGTAGGTAAAAACTCTATTAACAATTATAAATTAATATACATAAATACTTATAATATACAGATAAACACCCTTGGCACAAATGTCGTTTCTAAGGTGTAAGATTGTGTGCCAAGGTGTAAGATAAAGCTTACTTCAGATAAATTATTTTTGAGGACTGTGTACAGTGTTTTAGTATTTCATTAGCAGATCCAGGATCCATGCGTGTTGAGACCAAAGGGCCAGCGCTTTTTTGTCTCAAAATAGCCTTTCAATCCAAAGGGGTAATAGTGCCAATGTCTTGGGAACCTTGCCCTTGAGCAAACGTTTACAATTTTTGTGAATATTTTTGTATCACTGTATTTATTCTGTTATTGCTCTAATTGTGGAATGCTGACGTTGAAAAAGAGCAACTGCTGGGTTTCTTAACGGCTCTACTCAATAAAATCTGTCTTCCGAACCGACATTAACGTTCCAAAAGTGCTAACATTAGGCCTTGAATTAAATACATTTGGAGTTTTAAATTTGGTTACTGTAAAAGAAGTCAATTTAAAAAAACAAAAATATGCTCTCGGATCCACGAAGCAGTTTAGTTGTTAGCGGAATTAATAAATAAATAAAAGGAATCGCCAAAAGCTTTCAATCAAGCGCGGCTCGGCGTTTCGGAGCGAAGGGTTTGCAGAATTGATGAAAATCTGAATTCATTAGCGGATTTCCGATCGTTTCCATTCTGTGAACTCAATTGTGTGTAATCAGCCGTCAGCGCGTGCGTGCGGGCCGCGCCGGGACCACCGGACGTTGTTTGTGCGTTGGATTTTGTGCACATGAAAAGAGGTTTGCTATTCTGTCCTTTTTTATAATTATAATCAACGGCCCAAGTACGAGCCCACCTTTGGTACTTTGGTACTTACTACCTGAGGCGTAGGTGTTGAGCCTCATGCGCCCGTAATGTTACCCGCTAAAACGCCCTTCAGACCGAAATACAATGTA